>NW_004949101.1:18620784-18625061 GCF_000317375.1 Microtus ochrogaster | reverse complement strand
CTTCCGTGCTCCCTGTGTGCTGCCGTGCTCCCTGTGTGCTGCCATGCTCCCTGTGCTGCCGTGCTCCCTGTGTGCTCCCTGTGCTGCCGTGTTCCCTGTGCTGCCGTGCGCCCTGTGTGCTGCCGTGCTCCCTGTATGCTGCCGTGCTCCCTGTGTGCTGCCATGCTCCCTGTATGCTGCCGTGCTCCCTGTGTGCTGCCGTGCTCCCTGTGTGCTGCCGTGCTCCCTGTGTGCTGCCGTGCTCCTTGTGTGCTGCTGTGCTCCCTGTGTGCTGCCGTGCTCCCTGTGCTGCCGTGCTCCCTGGGTGTTGCCGTGCTCCCTGTGTGCTGCCGTGATCCCTGGGTGCTGTTGTGCTCCCTGTGTGCTGCCGTGCTCCCTGTGTGCTGCCATGCTCCCTGCCATAATAATAATGGACTCTAAGTCAGGCCCCAATTAAATGCTTTCCTCTATAAGAGTTGCCTTGGTCATAGTGTCTCTTCACAGGCGTTAGTCAAAGCAACGTGATGCTGTGTCTCTGCCATGACTCTTGTGTCTCCTTCCACAGGGGCCCCAGGATTGAACTCAGGGTGTGCTGCCTGATTTATGTCAACTGACACAAGCTGGAACCAACTAGGAAGAGGGAACCGGAATTGTAAGAGTGCCTCCCTCAGATGGGCCTGTACGCCAGCCTGTGGGGCCTGGTCTTGATTAATATTGGTTGTGGGAGGGCACAGCTCACGGCGGGCAGTACCACTCCTGGGCAGGTGGTCCTGGTTTGTATAAGAAAGCAGGCTGGGCAAGGTATGGAGAGCAAGCACATAAGAAGCCTTCCTCCACTGTTCCTGCCTCTGCTCCTGCTTTGGCTCCCTGATGAAGTGCTGTATTCTCAAGACAAATAAACCCTCCCCTCCCAGGTCTGCTTTAGGTCATGGTGTTTTTACCACAGCAACAGGAATCTAATGATGACGTCATGCTTAACAACAAGTGCTTCCTCCGGCTGAGCCATCTCACCAGCCCCTATTTCTTATTGATGAGAAAATGGGTGCTGGCGATTGTACCTGGGTGAATCAAAAGCATCTCTGTTTACACTGCCTGAGCACAAAGATTGTGTGATAGCATTATGTGTAGAGATCATAAAGGTGTAAGAAGCATAAAATGTTTATAACAATCCAATAGTCGAAAAGACAAATAATAGTAACAAACAATAAAACCACGTCTGTATCTATGGATACATCTATAAAACAACTAATTATACATTTTACATTATAATTATTATAATTATACATTGTAAAGTGGACCTACTGCATGCAGCAGCAACTGTGCATTTGTATACGTGTATTTATTTTATATCACCCATGATGTTATACGTGAAAGGAGCTACGATTCTGTGATTCCAGTCAGTTCTGATGCACTTTCAGGGCTGTAGACAACCATCAGCACACCTCCATTAAAAAGCGTTTCCCAGTCTCTGGCTACTCTTCTCTGCCTATTTAATAGAGTCCTCCAAAGAGAAGCTTGTTTGGTCCTTTCATGAGTCAAGCTTCCAGTTTTACATCTGGAAATCTGTACTTAAGATCTCAAAGACTCGGATCCCTCTGTTTCTTTATGAATCATTTATAAGATTAAGAGCTATAGTTAGACATTTGATGGATTTTGAATTGATCTTCGTTTCCGGTTCCACATTTACTTTTGCACACAAATAGCTAAGTGCTCTCTCTGTGTCCTTTGAATTGGTGTGCACACCTATATTTGTGCTTCTGAATCTCTTGTTGTTGTTGTTTTTTGTTTTATTTTTTTTTGTTGTTGTTGTTGTTTTAACTTTTTGAGACAGTTTATGTGCATAACAAAGCCCTGGCTGTCCTGGAACTCACTTTGTAGAGCAGGCTGACCTTGACCTCACAGAGATTCACCTGCCTCTGCCTCCCAAGTGCTGGGATTAAATGCATGTACCACCACCTCCAGGCTTGAATAAAAATATTTTAAGGCATTATTTCATGGGAATTAAAGTTAAAATCACAGTAAAAATATTTGCTAAAATAGCTAAGTTAAAAATTGTGATTATTAGTTGGACAATAATGGCACACACCTTTAATCCCCAGTACTAGGAAGATAGAGGCAGGCAGATCTCTGTGAATTCAAGGCCAGCCTGGTCTACAGAGTGAGTTCCAGGACAGCCAGGGCTGCACAGAGAAACCCTGTCTCGAAAAACAAACAAAAAGTTCTGACTATTTCAGGGGCTGAGGAATGTGTGTGAGAACTGGGTTCGCGTACTGCTGAACACAATGTGACATATGCTGGCGTTCACGCAGACCCGGGATGAGTGGGGTTTATCAGTCTAGACCGCTTTATGCCCTTGCACCTGCACAAACACGCGTGTGTCCGTACACATATACCATGTATGTGGATAGGAACACCCACACAGGTTTTTAAAACCTCTTAAATTAACTTAAGCTAGTGCGTAAGGTAACGGACTTCATCAAGGCCCCCCACGTTGACGTCATGACCTCATCCCTCTGTCACCGCCCTTCCTGGCGCTCCTCTCTCCTCCCTGCTCCTCCATTCTGTTTTCATGTCACATGTGTTCCACTGCCTTCTTTCTTCTCCTCCTCCCCCTCATGGTTCCCTTTCTACTACCACAACTTCCAGGCATGTGTACGCATGCCCACACACGAGCACACACACACGTGTATACACACACATACAAACACAGGCACAATTTTAGATCTAAGTGAAGAAAACATGGTGCTTATCTTTCTGAGTTTGTCTTATTTCTTTTCATATGATGATTGCTAGTACCTTCCATTGTCATGAAAATGTCACAATTTCTTTATAGGTGAATAAAATGTAATTTTATTGTCTACGTGTATCATATTTCCTTGTATATATATATGTATATGTATCATACTTTCTTCATTCGTTATTATATATATAATAAGTCTTTAAATAATATGTAAATTATACATATGTGTGTGTGTGTGTGTATTTATGTGTAAGTGGGTGCAGGTTCCTATGAAAGACTAAGGTATTGGATTCACTGGAACTAGAGTTAAGGGTGATTGTGAACCATGTGACATGGGTGCTGGAAACCAAATTCATTCCTCTGCAAGAGTAGAACTCCCTCTTAACTGCTGAGTCATCTCTCCAGCCCTAACAGAGAGTTTTATATGAGTTTTAAAAAACTGACAGTGGAGTGATGGGGAGGGAAAAGTTAGAAAGAGAAACAAAGCATGTGGGCTAAGTATATACTTGAATCCTCCGAGCGGCCTCTCTAGGCTGCAGGTTTGTGGGCAGTATTCTTTTCTTTCTTTTTCTCATTCATATTTCCTAAACGTTCATCATAAGATATGTTTCTAAGCAAGAGGAAACATATCCCTGCACCAGCCTCTTCTCACTGGCACATGCTGGCTGACGGACAGCAGCTGATGAGGCAGGTCCTGGCCCCCTGAGAGCCTGCCCAGCAAAGGAAGGCAGGAACTTGCCAGCGCAACAACGCTTAGTGGGGTGTGCTGCTGGCCTTCATTTGGCCTTCTCTGGGAACTGCTCAGGGATGGTGGAGCCAAACTCAAGTCCAAATGTTTATTATTACAGTTCTGCTAGGATAAAGAAGGCTGGACCGTTTCCCACGGTCATGAACACCGATGATAATTGTCTGTATAAATAATTTATCTTGCCAGGAACAAACAATGGAGCAAAGGCATTTATCTTGCAGTGAACACAAGCAATATTTAGCCTCTCTCAAAACTGACTGTACTTTTTGTGATTAAAAAATGCATTGTCAGAAATTCAAAATCTACAAAGAAGTATTAAGTTGGTATAAAATTGCTCTGTTACTAAATTCCTACATAATTTATTTTAGGTATGTGTATGAATGTTATTACATGGGTTCTGAGACCTGAACTTAGGTTCAGGATTGAGCAGCAAGCACTCTTAAGTGCTCCGCCATCTCTCCAGCTCCTGTACATAATTTATAACAAATATCTTGCATTATTTCTTACTGTAGTTTTTCTTTTTACCTTCCTAGAGTCACATGATCTTTAGGCCTTGCCCCAACTCCATAGCCATGAAGGCTAATCTTGGTCATCAGCTTTGCACACCTGGGAAGAGGGACCTGGGCTGAAGAATTGCTTTCATCAGATTGGCCTGTAGACAGGCCTATGGGGACATTTTCTTTATTGATAATTGACACGTTTGGGCCCAGCCTACTGTGGGCGGTGCCACTCGTGGGCAGGTGGGCCTGGGCTAGTCCAGAAATGTAGCTGAGCAGTCAAAGGAGCAGCCCAACAAATAGTGTCACTCCG
>NW_004949101.1:18617103-18619955 GCF_000317375.1 Microtus ochrogaster | reverse complement strand
TAGAGAGTAGTACTATTTGAAAGGCTTGGAAGAATTAGGAGTTAATGGACTTGTTTCAAAGAACCCATTCCAAGCTCAGGCTCCCTCTCCAATTGGATCAGGATGCAGAACTCTCAGCTGCTTCTCCATGTCTGCCTGCATGCTGCTGTACTCCCTGTCATGATGTTAATGGACGAACCTCTGAAACTGTAAGAGTGCCCACAATTAAATGATTTCTCTTATGAGAGTTATCTTGGTTATGGATTGTGGGAGCCATTATGGAAACATGACACCAAGGAAATTCCCAAGAATCCACAAGGATGACTCCAGCTAAGACCCTATTGATGACTACCTTAATTGTCATCATAGAAACTTCATCCAGCAACTGATGGAAGCAGATGCAGAGATCCACAGCTAAGCAGTGGCCTGAGCTCCCCAAGACCAGTTGAAGAGAGGGACGAGCAATAATATGAGCAAAGGGGTCAAGACCATGATGGAGATACACACAGAAACAGCTGACTTGAGCTAGTGGGCTCTCACTGACTCTGGACTGACAGTGGGGGAACCTGCTAGGACCAAACTATGCCCTCTGAATGTGGGTAACAGTTGTGTGGCTTGGGCAGTCTGTGGGGCCCCTGGTAGTGGGACCAGGATTTATCCCTAGTGCTTGAACTGGCATTTTGGATTCCATTCTTGCTGTGGAACAATGATCTTGTACCCTGTAAAGATTTGTCAGTTGTATCGCTTTAATAAAACACTGATTGGCCAGTAGCCAAGCAGGAAGTACAGGTGGGGTGACAAAAACAGGAGAATTCTGGGAAGAGGAAAGTCGCAGTCTGCAGTCGTGACCCAGAAGCAGAGGAAGCAAGATGGGAATGCCTCTCTGATAAAAGGTACCAAGCCACGTGGCTGACAAAGACAAGAATTATGGGTTAATGTAAGATGTAAGAGTTAATAAGAAGCCTGAGCTACTAGGCCAACCAGTTTACGATTAATGCAGACCACTGTGTGTTTCTTTGGGACTGAATGGCTGCAGGACCCGGCAGGACAGAAATCTCTGTCAAGGCATTCTGTTTGGAGCGATACCTTACTCAGCCTATATATAGGGGGTAGAGCTTTGGTCCTGCCTTAAAGTGATGTGTCAGACTTTGTTGACTCCCCATGGGAGGACTTACCCCTTCAGAGGAATGGATAGGGGTGGGGTTCAGGGAAGGTGAGAGAGCGGGAGGAAGGGAGGGAGTGGAAATTGGGATTGGTGTGTAAAATGAGAAAAGTTAATTTAAAAAGATTAATTAAGAAAAGGGTTATCTTGGTCATGGTATCTTTTCACAGCTATAGAATAGTGACTAAGACAGTAGCCAAGGAAAACTTTAAACTTCTGGCCCTCCACATTCCACCTCCTGAGTTCTGGGATTACAGGTGCACGCCACCACATCCACCTTAAGCAGAGCTTCTTGTATGCTAGGTACTGAGCTACATCCACCAGCCCCCAAAGCATTGAAGACTAGAACCAGGTTCTATTTATATGCTTCATTGTCTGCCAGGCTGTCAGGGCAAGGGCCTTAGGTCCCTTGGAGATATTACCTGCTGGCAGCATGCACAAATGCCTCGCTTGCATTGGCCAATTCCTCTGCCACCTTCTGCAAGGAGGCAAGTGCTTCTCTCTTTACCTCTTTCCTCTCCACTGAGATGAGCAGCTGACAAAGCCGGAGGGCCATGGGTGTGATGATCTGCTCCATGGCCCTGTTCTGTATCCTGGGCCCAAAGTCATCCCAGAGGAAAGAGTTCATCTTTCTGAGTCTGTGAACAGAAATGAGAACACCACCAGCTCATGTTTGTTGACATGGAAGTATTTCTCTTTATTCAGTGTTCTCTGTCTCTCTCTCTCTCATTCTCTCTCTCTCTTTCTCTCTCTCTCTCTCTCTCAAACACACACACACACATACACACATATATATAAAGGGAAAGATTTATAAAATAGTAAAGGGATATTTAGGATTTATGCTAAAGCCCTTACACATACACAATAGGTTGTGGTCTAGCAGAAACATATGAAGGGGGTGGGGACACATAAGTCAAGTCCTGAAGAAGACAACAGAGTGAAAAGTAGATTCACAAACCACAAAATACAAATGGTTAAGACATGGTTAATGGCAATTCAGTGCTGGGATTTGTTGTGGAATATTATTTGAATTGGACAGAGATGTGTTACATTCGTTTATGCTGCATTGGTTTAATTATGAAAAGATGTGTTGCATTTGTTTCACCTTGTCTGCCTAAGGCACCTGAATGGTCTAATAAAAAACAAAACAGTCAGTACCTAGGCAGGAGAGGTATAGGCAGGAATGGAGGGCAGACAGAGTAAATAGGAGGAGAAATTTAGCCTCTAAGAAATAGGAGAGAAGAGAGGAGAGAACAAGGGAAATGCCTGGGACCAGTCAGGCATCCCATCCCCCCAGCAGACAGAGCAGGACATAAAGAAAGGAAGAAAGCTAAAAAAAAGCCCTGAGGCAAAAATGCAGATTAAGAGAACCAGGCTAAAATAAGAGCTAAGATACAGCTGAGCATTCATAACTGATAGTAAAATCTCCGTGTCACGATCTGGGAGCTGGCTGGTGGTCCAAAAGAAAAAGCTTGCTACAGGGATTCTATAACTTGTTCAATCTTATTCTCTCATTCAAAACATTCCCCCAAAGGAAGATTAAAAGAAGACAGCTCGGGTTGCAGATGTCTCAATGGTTCAAAGCACTTCTTGCTCTTACAGAGGGCCTAAATTCAGCTCCGAGAAACCACAGCAAGCAGCTCACAATCACTTCTAACTCTAGATCAAGGGGACCTGACACACTCTTCTCCTGGCAGCAGGCACTTACATA
>NW_004949101.1:18614626-18616157 GCF_000317375.1 Microtus ochrogaster | reverse complement strand
GTACTGGTAAAATAAAATAACAATGAAAAGAAACCTGTGTCATCCAATGTGGACTGAAAAAGATAAGAGAGTCTGGAGAGATGGATCTGTTGAAGGTGTTGCCATGTGGCTGTGGGTTCACGTGGGTCCGTGAAATGAAGACTCAGAGACACTGGAGAATCAACTTAGCCTTTGGTGGCCACAGGGTTCTCGGGCCTTCATGGCCTGAAGCATTTTTTCCTTCCCCCCGGGGCTTTTTATTTTTTCCTGTATTTACACTTTAGCCAGTTGATTTCCATAAGCTCAAAACAACCTGAAAGAAGCTTCCAAAAATACAATGCCAAGGGCAAATACCTGATTCAGGAGGTGCTGATGCTGCCCCCTAATCAAGTTTTATATAAGCATTGTATCCTTGGAAAACTCTCAGACAAGATTCATGTTGGGTGACAAAAGGTATCTGTAACACAAAGGATGGATTAGGGCTGGGTGCTAACTCCAGAGCTAGGCTAGGTGTGGCCCAGTAGGGGTGAGGGAAAGTTGCTAACTCTGGTGGCAGGCCAACAGGAAATGCTGCTACGTGGACCAATGGTTAGCACGCTGGCTGTTCTTCCAACCATTTGAACTCCAGTTCCAGGGCCTCTTCTAGCCTTTGCGGATAGCACGCATGATGCTGTGCACTTACACACATGCAGGGTAAACACTCTTACACCTAAAATAAAAATACAGAAATCTTAAAAATAAAATAAAATAAAATAAGATGGTGGATGACTGAGGAAGGTAGTTGACATTAGCTATCCTTTGGCTACCACCTGCACATATGCATACCTGAAAACACATGTACTGCACATATGCATACCTGAAAACACATGTACATACCCAGAGAGAGGGGATGGGGTAAAAGAAACTGAAGCACCAGAAGATAGAAAAACCACCATGTTCGTGGACTGGAAGAATTAATGTGGTGTTATGTCTGTCCTACCAATACAATATCCATCAAAATCCTAATGACATTCTTCACAGAACTAGAAAAAGGGAGTCAGAAAGATAACATGGACACACCAAAGACCCCAAATAGCAGAAACAATTCTAAGCAGAAAGAGCAACGCTGGAGTTATCATAAGACCCGCTCTCAGCCTGTACCCCAAAACCAGGGTAATGAAAACAGCACGGCCCTAGCACAGAAACAGACACATAGGGCCAATGCCACAGAATAAAAGACTTCGAAAGCTCTCAGAGCTGCAGCCACTAACTTTTGACAAAAGTGTCAAAAAAATATGCATGGGAAAGCCAGCAAGATGGTTCTGTGGGTAAAAACTCTTGTTGCACAAGCCTGCTCTGGTACCCACAGAAAATTTGGCAGACTGGAGCATCTGTAATCCCATCCCTCCAGGGGGGATGAGAGTCAGGGGTAGGAGCATCACCAGGAGGCCAGAAACAGGCAGGGAAGCAGAAGTAACAAGAGCGACCTTGCCCCAGTACAGGAGGGAGAACTAATGTCCAAAAAGTTGTTCTTCAATGCACCATAGCATATGCACATATGCACACCAGCGTT
>NW_004949101.1:18613821-18614348 GCF_000317375.1 Microtus ochrogaster | reverse complement strand
CTCTCTGTCTCCAGACACTACACAACAGTTTTATGTCAAACAAATGCTGCCTGTTTTTATAGCTGGAGTCCAGGTTTAGATATGAGTGTAAACATGCATATGATGTAAAGCTGGAGAGGACGTGAGCAATGGGAGAATGGAAAGAACAATGAGTTTAAAAGCCGCAGTGTCTCTGGGTCCCACAGAAAGCACACATCCAGTGTAGACTGGTTCCGGAAGCGTAGTCTAAGCTGTCATGCTACTACGCTGACCCCTTCCGTTGCTCTTAACCTAGCCGTATGACACTGACTGCTGAAGTCACATATCCCCACTTTCCAGAGAATGGATCTGATGGATGAGTGACTTTCTTTGGGGAATAGCCAGTGACTTCAGGAGAAAGAATACAAATGGATAGATAGTCCCTTTGCCGCCGAGAGAGAGGCATCTACCGTGCAGTTTGTGCTGCATGGCTGTGTCATCCAGTCCAGACCATGGCACACCTGGCTGTGTGTGTGGCTGTGCCACATCCTGCCTGGCTCCTTCCTCAC
>NW_004949101.1:18607418-18613255 GCF_000317375.1 Microtus ochrogaster | reverse complement strand
TGGATTGACAGGCATGTCAGTGTGTCCTGTCCCTCTGGGAACCTTGCTTTTGAGACAGCTACAGGGGACAATATGGACCACTCACAGACATGGAGACAGGACATGCAGGATCTTGATATACCTTCTCAATGACCCAAGGAGAGGTTGTTGTATCTAGAACTATGCTTTCAGTTTTTTCACTTTAGAAACCCTGGTGTTCTCATTTTTAAAGTGGTGGGTAAACACATTACATTTTCACCATGAACTCTATTAGTGAAACACTTTAGTACACCAAAATGTACTGTAAAACAAACTAGCCCAGAAAACAAAGGATTTCCCAAGAAATGCGGGGTCATGATTGCATCTAAACTGAAAAGTTCCTAGAACGCATCTTTGTCAGGCCATCATGAACACAGTCATCCACAGAGAACAACAAGGAGCTAGAAAATATGAACTTTCCCTTACCTTAGTGGGAAGACTCTCCACACAAATGAGACACAGTTTCACACTCCCTTGAGAAATGGGTGGTTTAATCAGCCACAGGAGCCCACCTAGGTTTGCACACAGCTCCAAACTACAGGCTCTCCCAGCCTCCGTTAACTGACTCCACCCCTGACGTCATAGCGAGTATCAAGAAGAAGCAGCAACATAACTTATGCATGACACTGTGGCAGGGCCAATGCTCTGTTTCAGAGATAAGAACTGCACGAGAGCCTGAATAGACAGCTATCTGAACCAGTCCAGGCACAATGGGGCTCAACGACAGGTCTAAACAGTTGCATTGTGTGGAATCGAAAAGAAATCATGCTCCTGATTCCTGAAAGCCAGAGAGTGAATTGCTGACCAGTTTTATAGGCTCCTTATTTCTAGTCCTTCATAGGTGGGTTTTCATATAAGTTTGGTTGGTGAACAGGCTTCAGACTGCTGTTTCTTGAGAACTAAAAAGAAGTAGACGCTTAAATTGGAGAGAGAATACACTGAAATGTGCGTGTCCTGTACATCATCTCACAAAGCAATTTCATAATTTTTCAATCTCTCTCTGTCTCTTTCTCTGTCTGTCTCACTATGGGTTCCAGGTTATCCTTAGGCACAGTGCTAGAATTACAAGCATGCTCTACCATACTTGGCCTCCATCTTGTCTCGAGAGATGAGGGGTGGGGTGGGGGAGGTGGGGAGGTGGCTCAGCAGTTAAGAACGCCTGTTGCTCTTGTAGAAGACCTAAGTTCAGTTTCCAGCTCCCACGTGGTAGCTCACAGCCAACTGTAACTCCAGTTAGTAAAGGTGCTTGCTTTCACAGCATAGGGACTCGAGTTAAAACCCCCAACACTCATAAAAGCCAGGTATCGGAGCTGGACAGACAGCTCAGTAGTTAAGAGCACTTGTTGGTCTTGTAGATAATCTAAGTTCAATCCCCAACACCCAAATGATGGCTCCCAACCTTTGTAACTTCAGCTCTAGAGGATCCGACGCCCTCTTCTGGCCTCCACAGGCACTGCATGCATGTAGTGCACATACACACATGCAGGCAATACACTCATACACGTTAAGTAAATCTAAAAAATAAAAATAGATCCTCAGCACTGGGAAGATGGAGTTAGATGAATTCTTGGTGTTCACTGGCAGCTGAATCAGTGAGCTCCAGGTTCAATGAAAGACCCTGACTCAAAAAGAGGAAATTAGGGGGCAAGTGTCTGAAAACACCTGATGCTGACCTCTGCCCTCCACATTTGTAGTGGTTTGAATGAGACACAAACATTTGAACACTTGGTTCTCAGTGGGTGGTGCTGTTTAGGAAGTCTGTGGAGGCTTCAGGGGATGAAGTCTTGCTGGAGGAAGTATGGGGGTGGGCTTTGAGTGCTTATGGTCTCTTCCTGTTTGCTCTCTGCTTCCTGTTTGCAGAGGGAGATGCGACCTCTCTCTCAGGCCCTTTCTTCCACCTTGCCTGCTCATTGCTGCAATGCATCCCACCATGATGGACTCTTATCCCTTGGGAACCGGAAGCCAAGATAAGCTCTTCCTTCTATAAGTTGCCTTGGCCAAGCTGTTTTACTACAGCAACAGAAAAGGAGCTAATTCACACATTACAAATAAGCCACAGCCTATGCTCAGGGAAGAAGCAACAGAGGCATTTACCTATGCCAGTAAGTATGTAAGGTGTGTGTGTGTGTGTGTGTGTGTGTGTGTGTGTGTATTATAAAGTTTGCAGACTTGAACTATGGGTCTGGAGATGGCTCACCTCGAACAGGGAGTGAATGTGTTCATTTTCATCAACAAGATAGTTTCGCTCTACAGATTCCACTTTCTAACAAAACTGTTATTTTCTGTCAATTATGTAAGTGCACCATCTAACTGTGATAGTTTTCCATTTATGGAGAGTTTATGATATGCAAGGCATGTGCTGGGTTTTACATGCCGTTTAATCCATACAAATATCACATTACTGAACCATACTCTTGTTGAGACATAGGGAGTAATTTCTAGAGCTGGAGTACTAGTTCGGGCCTGGCTGACCTCAGGACTCCCAGAGTCCTTGACTTTCTGTGATGCTATCTGTGCAGCATCACAAGCCCAGATGCGAAAGTGGCTCCAACTTCTGTCATCCTTATGGAAATGTGCTCGTGACTTTCAAACTGCATCATTCAAATATCCAGATTATGGTTTTACCACTCAAAACCCTTCTCTATGCTGAGTTCTAGTGGCCTGGACAGTCCACTAGGGATTCTCGTTAACCTTAAGTGAGAATCAAGAAAGAGACAAGGTCTTGAGCTGACGGTACTATCTACCACAAGGCTGGGCCTTTGGGAGAGGTACTTGTGGGTGTTTATGGACCAAGGCTACCAGTTCCTCCTTCCGGGTGTGGGTGTTCCTGTATACTTACACTTCATACAATAGCAATTGCTCAGTTGTGTTTCTTCTCTCACACTTTACTGAAAGAAGTCTATGGTGGTTTGAATAGGAATGGCCCCCATAGGCTCATAGATTTGAATGCTTGGTCACTAGAGAGTGGCGGTACTTAAGTGTGGCCTTGTTGGAGTAGGTGTGATCTTAAGGAAGTATGTCACTGGGGTGTACTTTGTGGTTTCAAATGCTCAAGCTAGACCTAGTGTTAGTCTCTCTTCCTGCTGCCGTGGATCAACATGTAGGAGTCTCAGCTCCTTCTCTAGCACCATGTCTTCTTCCTGTGTACCATCGTGCTTCCTGCCGTGCTGATGATGGACCAACCTGATTGGAAGCCTCACCCCAGCCCCTGGCCTGGGAGTTGCCTTGGTCTGGACTCCACCTCCAGAAAAGCCCACCAAGCGCTGACCCCTCTCCCTAGGGAGGGGCAGGACCAGTCCCACAGCTATTTAGGCTTGCGGCAGGAAAAGAAACAGGTGGTCTCCGGGATTTTGCGTGGGCTCCCCCTCTCTCCACGCCGTCCTGGTCACACAGGAGCCTGGTCATCTTGGAGGAGCCTCTCTGCTGACGCAAATAATTCCAATTAGACCAGATTAGGCTGAATCAAAGATGCCCATATTTAATAAATGCAGCGCTCCTGTGTGGGAGAAGGGAGAGACAGAAAGGGGCGGGGCATACAAAACCCAAGGTCACGTGTTCCTTTTTCCACTGCAAGCCTAAATAACCTGTGGGAGTGGTCCTGATCCTCCCTGGGGAGGGGCCAGTGCTTGGCGGGCTTTTCTGGAGGTGGAATCCAGATCAAGGCAACTTCCAGGCCAGGGGCTGGGGTGATGCTTAGAACCAAATATCCCAGGGGAGGGGTCTTAGATGGATGCCAGGGACTGGGTAACGCTTCCAATCACAAATCTCTCAAACTGTAAGCCAGCCACAATTAAATGCTTTCCTTTATATGAGTTGCTGTGGTCATGATGTCTCTTCACAGCAATAAAACCCTAAGACACATGGTTTGCTGAGTTTGCTTTTAGTACCACACAGGATCACCTTCCCAGGGTTGGCACCATCCACAGTGGGCTGGAACATTCTACATCAGACATAAATCAAGAAGAATTCCCGCTGCAGACTTGCTCAATCAGATGGAAGCATTTTCCCACTTGAAGTTCCCTGTTCCCAAATGGCTTCAGTTTGTGTCAAGTTGACAAACCAGCAGTTGGCCAGCTTTCTGTGGCTACAACCAATACCCAGGGTAATAAACTCATAAAGGGAAAAGGTGATTCTGTACCTCAGTTTGGGGCTGTAACTGATTGGCCCTGTAGTTCTTGGGCCTGTGGTAGAACAGCACACCATGCTAAGAACACGCGACAGAGTGAAACACACTCACCCTATGACCAGCCAGGGAATAAGAAAGAAGAGAGGCTGGGTCACCCTAGAAGGAGAAGACATGTGAATTCCAAAGGTTCAGACTAGTGTAGCACACCCCTTACATGTGTTGGCAGGAACATACACATCCATGTGACCAGGACTCATTCAAAGAATAGGAAGTCCAAGACTCAGAGTTTCCCTTCTCTAAGACGACGAGATGGTTCCAAGTTGTCCCACATCTTGCATCTGAGTGAGACCAGCTGAAAACGTTAATGATTTCGACAGCTCAGAGTCAGATTGGATAGTTTTGGGTTATTTTATCTGTGCCACCACTCACCATGGAACAGAGTGGCCCCATTAGTGCAGATCTGATACTCATTTCTCTCAGCGTTCGTCTCAGTAGACCCTCAGAAATCGGCGCTGGGACAGCGGTGCAAGGAGGGGAGGAGAGATGGATTTTATCACTAATAAAAGGAGTGGTGTACAAAACCCAAAACAAACAAAAATTATGTAGTAATGGGCTGGGGATGTGCTCAGTTGGTAAAGTGTTTGCTTAGCATGCACGAAGCCCCGGGTAGGATTCCTCAGCATTAAATAAAGTCAGAGCGTCAAAGTGTGCCTACGGTAGATGAGGCAGGGGCAGCCTTCACATGCTACTCAGTAGATAAGGAAAGCAGGGTAGAGAGAGGCCCTGTGGTGTTCTTCCCCTGCCCCCACCCCAACCCCGCCCCTAAAGCTTGGGTCTGCTGAGGGCATTTACGAATGAGTGTAGAAATGCTCTTAGCACCAAAGTTGATTTCCTCAGGCTGTCAGGCAAAGGGACAATAGACTTTTAAAGGACAGGTCTGCCACTACTCAAAAGGGGAGCTAGGGTCCAGAGAAGGGAAAGTGGTCCAATTCTGGTGAATTGCAGGACCTGTGAAGAGTCCAGGGCTTCCCTGATTCTGTTTAGGACGGACCCTCAGGCAGAGTCCAGAGGAGCCCTCCTCAGCAGATGACGGAGTTTGACACACACCCGCTCCCTGGAAACCAACAGCGAGCAGATCCGAAGGGACGCACAGCTTCACTTGGGTACAGGAAGGAAACTTAGAACTTTAGTTTTGGTTTATTTTGAGACAGTAGCCCAGCTGGCCTCGAATTCTCTAAGTAGCTGAGGACGACCTTGAATACTTGATCTTTCTTCCCCTACCTCCTTAGTGTTGGGCTGGCTTAGAGGCAGGCCCGATTTTACAGGGCTGAGATCGGACCCAGGGCTCGGGGCTGGCTAATCAAGCACTCTACCAACTCAGCTACAGCCCCTGCCTGGATCTTTTGTTTTCACCCATCAAATCTGATTTTGAACTAGGTGGGAGAGCCAGACAGACTGCAGAAAGGGATATTTGGAGGCTATGACCCGGGCACAGCTGGAATCATTTCCCTCTGTTTCTCCACCGCACTTCGCGTGTACTGCAACCACACCTGCGCCCCACGCCACTGGCACCCCAGCAGATCGGCGGCCACCCTGGGGCGGGCCCTGCACCCGAGCTCCAGCCGCAGCGGCCGGCAGACCTACCCAGAGCGCCGCGCGGAATCACGGTCGTGGGCGGGGCGCCGGCGGTGGG
>NW_004949101.1:18600645-18607318 GCF_000317375.1 Microtus ochrogaster | reverse complement strand
GGGAGCCCAGGGCCGGCACTGAGGGGACCCGGAGGCGCGGCTCCGGAGCTAGGGAGACGGCTGGGGTTGGGGCAGCGACCACGCTGGGCCGCCGTGCCTTGTACTCGTGCGGCGGCTGCGAGGCGCGCGGCCCATCGCCATGTACACCTTCGTGGTGCGCGATGAGAATAGCAGCGTCTACGCCGAGGTCTCCCGGCTGCTGCTGGCCACCGGCCACTGGAAGAGGCTGCGGCGGGACAACCCCAGGTTCAACTTGATGCTGGGCGAGAGGAACCGGCTGCCCTTCGGGAGATTGGGTGAGCCTTTCCCTCGTGGCCGCTGCGCGCACGGCCCCGGGAAGCCAGCGCTTTTGTTTTTAAGGTCATTAATCTTCTCTAGGCGCTTGCTCGCTCTGGCAGATCTAAAATGGATCCAGCAAGAACTAAACCCATAGCTGGATTCGGAACGGAGCCTCGGTGCGGGTGCCCTGGCTGTTGACAGTGACCTAGCCCTGCACCCGAAGTGTCGGCCTCGTCCCCCAGCCTCCCTGCGCCCGCTGCAGTCATCTTGCAGCTTTGCGCCACGGAGCATTCCGCCTTGTGCGGTGTGGGTGTGGAGGGGGAGTTGTCGTTGTCGAACCCCCAGCGGCTTGTGCTACCGGGAGGCCCAGGAAATTTGGGAAAGACTCACTGAGTAACCTAAAGCGAGGTGGGGGAGTATGGGAGGGTAGGAGTGCGGAGGTGTTCCATTTCAGACCTTTTTAGCTGCACTAAAAGTGTGCATTTGCAACTGTGCGACTAATGATGGTTTTTACAGGAGTTTGGATGGCCTTTGGTCTCCTCATCCACAGGAAGCTGGCTTGGTACCACTTCATTCACATACTTTGCTGCAAGAAGGGACAGCGACTCCCGTTTAAATGACGTAATCTAGAAGTTGTCCAGATGGGTTCAACTAGCATCCCACAGACTTGAGCCTGCTCTCACGGGTCCTTCACTGCACAGTCATCTGGGGGAGGACCTGCCTCTCTCTGGGTTGCTGGTTCTTTTTGCAAAAACTCACTTGGGGGTGGAGTCGGTTGTATTCCAAGGACAGAAGGGGAGAATTGCTAGCAGAGAAGAGGCGACTCTACCTTGGAGGGGACCCTAGAGAGGGGAGCGTTTTCAGAAAGAGGTGTGGTCAGAGATGGGTGAGACTAGACTGGAAGCAGGCCCGTTTGGAGCTAACTGGCTATTTGGCAAGCTTGTTTAAGGCTTTTGGGTGTCGTTACAGCCCCATCCAGATGTGGTGGCTTGAAGGATGAAGTACATTAAGGCTTACCCTTACTGAAATAGTTCAGGGACAACTTTTCATTGTTATACAAGTTTACACTGTAGCAAGGTGACTCCAGGGAGTGACTGTTGGAAGCCTCAGAAATCCCAGCATAGACACGGGCTTGTTAATCAAATACCCCTGGAAGGGCTCAGCAAAGAAAATCCCCCAAAACTAACTTCCCCAGAAGGAGTACAGGAACAACTACCAGGAGGTCCCTCTTGGCTTTGTCACTTCCCTTCCTGACTTCCCTTCCGCTTGGCACTTGGCAATGCCTGATGGTACAAGCCTAGGTAGAGTCTTGGTATTGAGAACACACCCAAAGACTCTGCTCAGTCTGGGGCAGGAGTAGGTGGCCTTGCTGCTACGGTGACAAATGAAACCCTTTGTGATCCCGGTCCTGAGAAGGCAGCACATACTTACCAGATGGCCAGCAACATTTTATTTTTAGGGAAAAGACGGGTACATCCTCTTAACTAAAATGGTTCTGCACCCTCACTGTTGGGAGTATTTACTTTGTGTCTAAAACGGGCTGCATAAAAAGAAAGGAGAAAGCAGAGTCATGTTCAGCACTGGAAGCCAGGGCCAATGGGATGAGGAGGTACCCGGTCAACAGTGTATTGGACCTGTCTTCCCCAGGTCGACTGTGAAAACCAGATACTGTCTGAAAGGTCTGACTTGGTTATGTGCCATGGTTGGATTAATTATTGTTACCCCTGACACCAACTCAGAGTCTCTTTTTTAAATCTTACCTTTTGTTACCAGAAATGCAAAGCATTTTGATAGGAGTTAATAATTTTTTAAATAAAATGTATTTTTGTTATTTCATTTTATCTCTTTTTGTTTGTTTTTGAAATGGTTTCTCTGTGTAGCTTTGGAGCCTGACCTGGAACTCACTCTGTAGACCAGGCTGGACTTGAATGCACAGAGATCCTCCTACCTCTGCCTCCTGAGTGCTGGGATTAAAGGTGTGCACAACCACCGCCTGGCCATATCATTTTATTTCTAATTTTCATCTTCATTTATTTCATTTCATCTTTTATGATGCCGGGGATTGAACCCGTGGCCTCATATGTGGTGATGATGCACTGTACTCCAAGCTTCCTGTTGTGGTTTTAGAAAGGCTTTTGTAGTAAGAGCTATTGAAACGATTCCTTGTAAATAGTGCAAAGAAGTTCTCAGGGCTCCGACATTGCCTTGGGGCCTTTCTGCTACCCTCCTTCACTTCTTAGTGGCTTCTAGAAGCTCCTGGAGGTAGATGTGCCATACTCTGCTGCCTTCTTTGATGTTTGGGGAAAGTGAGGTTGGGATGGATGTGTGGCTGTATGCAAGTAGCCTTGCTCAGAGGGTTACAGGCCTAGGTGTGTTCAGCTAAGAGAGAGCTATATTAGGACCAAGGAGAAATGAAAAAAAAAAAAAAAAAGCACCCGGTGCTCTCCTAATAAGAAGGAAGGCAGCCATGCCCCAGCGGACCTGTTGTCAGTGTTGCTGTTGCGGTATTGACTGTAGGATAGTGAGGGTAAGAGGGACCTTGGGACACAGAAGGAAAGCTGGGCCTGACACACCTGTTCTGCACACTGATCCTGACACTGTCATCTGCACCTGCTCCTTTCCCATTCTGAGCCTCTTCTTTCCTCGTAGGTCACGAGCCCGGGCTGGCACAGCTGGTGAATTACTACAGGGGGGCGGACAAATTGTGCCGAAAAGCTTCCTTAGTGAAGTAAGTGTTCCCTAAGACCTCCATTTTTGTTGTTTCTATAAAACGATTTCAGCTGTCATCCTGAAGCACTTAGGCCAAGATAATGGATTATTTTAAGTGTGTGTGTGTGTGGGGGGGTGTACTGTTTTCAAAGTCAACAGAAACCAGGGCTGTGGGCTCTTCTAGGTGGCTTTGATTACAGTTTAAGGCGTTGCTGTGTATGACTTGCTAAAGCCTGCCTGTCTCCTAGGTGAGGCTCCCTAGAAGCAGAGCCCGGCTCTCCGGAAGGGGGGGTTCTAATGTCAGTGATTTCTTGGAAGAGGCTCAAGGCAGACCCATCTGCACACGAGGGAGCAGAGTGAGTTAAGAGGTAGTTTTAGCTGAAGTCCTACCCCAGTGCTCTGAGGCGGATGTCACCTCAGAGTTATCGCACTTGAAGCAAGGTGACGTGTCAGTCATGAGCAGTTTCACTTTTTCTTGGCGTTTGCTCACCTAGAAGCTTTCCCATGCTCTCTTCTTGTGGGGAAGGGGCTGGGGCGGAGGCTAAGTTGCCAAGCATTTGTGGTCCCTGGAGAAGGGTGTGCAAGCCTCCTCAGAAGACTCTCAAGCAGCTGGGGGTGGTGCTCAGAAGATAGATGAGTGCAACAACCATCCTCTCTGAGCTACTGGGGTATAACTAGATAGCACAAGCGTGGTATTATAAGGTGGAAGAATTCAGCAGTATAGAGTGGTTAGCTGCTTGGGATTAATCTCAGCTCTTTGAGGAGTCTAATTAGTGGGCAAATCTCCTTGTCTCTCAAGCCTGAATACCTCCCTCACAAAGCAGTTGTGAGGGTTAAACTAGGCGACCTGGTAAGTGGATGCAGCACAAGGGCCTGCTTCACGCTGATATTTGTGCTTTAACTTCCTTCTCTGTAAGTGCAATGGTTGTATCTAACTGCAACTCTGGTCGTCATGGTCGTCAATGCTGTCATGTACACGCAGAAGCTCTCAGTCTGGTCCCTAAGATCAGGGCTATAGTAGGTCTCCTGGACTCTTTCTCTGCAGTTTGTAAATGTGTATGCATAGTCAACAAGCCTTCACATAGAGACACTAGGAGATGGGATCCAACACAAAATGCTCTTTTTCCTTGCTAATGTTTCTTTTGTACCTAAGAGATCGAGTGTGTATGGTTACATCTCCGTTTTTCTTTGGATGTGGTGTTTCTGGTGTCTTTCCTGTCTCTCTTCTCTGGGATGGGTTTTCATGAGTTAGCAGTAACTCCTAAAAGAGAGTGAGGCTTCCTAAAGTCCTTATATGATGTGTTTGTTTGTTTGTTTGTTTTAGACATGGTTTCTCTATGTTATGGCTCTGCCTGTATGAACTCATTTTATAGACCAGGCTGACCTTGAATTCAGAGAGATCCCCTTGCTCCTGCCTCCCCAGTGCTGGGATTAAAGGTATGTGCTGCCACTACCTGGCCAATGTGTTCTTTTTATGTCTAGGATGTAAATGACCAGGTCTGGAGAGATGGCTCAGGAGTTAAGAACACATATATTGCCCTTCCAGAGGAGCTGCGTTAGGATCCCAGCACTCGCGATATGCAGCTCACAACTGCCTCTGACTAGCTCATCTGGCTGCTGTGGGCACTCACACTCTTCGGAATGTGAACATGCCCACACAGAGTCATAAAGACAAAAGTAGAATTTTGCTTTGATAAGTAGGAAGCAGAGGATGCTATAAAAATAATAGTGTTTTGCATATTTGCATATTCAATACCTGTAATGAGTCAGAGAATACAGTCATGACCAGGTCTACTACCTTGGACAGCGCCACCCTGAATCCCACGGCTTACAAGGTGATGAGAATACCCCTCTTATCTCCAATGACGTCTTGTAAATGGTGACTGTTGTCACCATCAGCAGCAGCTTCCTTGTTCTCTAAGGGTTCTGCCAGGGGCTGTAGCAATTCCAGGAGCTGCTGGCTTCCTTCTGCAGTGTGTTTGCCTTTAGTGACTGCATGGTGTGGAGGGATGCTGGATAGTTAGATGGTGAGTGCTCTCATTTTGTGGCATAGACTGGACCTGTGAAGTGGGGGTATCAGCTGTGGGTTCCAAGGCCACAGCAGTTCATACTGAGCCAGGAGGGTTCCGATCTGTACAAATAGATCAGTCTGGCCAGGCATGCCTGAGAGGGCTTCCCAGAACCTTGATGTGGTTCTGTGCTGAATTTTGGACAGCCTGTACCTTCTTCCCACTGCTTCAGGGAGTGCCAGAAATTCTCGAAGAACCCATGACCACAGCCTAGAGCCCTTGAAGGCCTTTTTTATCTTCTGGCAGGGTGGCAGGCTTTTCCCCTTCTGAGCATCACTCCCTTGCAGCTGTGGATAAACCTACACTTGCACAGTTGCTTCCCGAACTGGCTGCTGAAGGAAGGGAAGAAATGCAGAGGACCTCACGCAGAGCTCAGCCGTGGCTCTGAACTGGAAGTTAGGGCTTCCAAACCAAGATCCTCTTACAAACCCGCACTGCCCAACGGAAAGAGGATGCTAGTCCCATGTGTAGCTTTAGACCTAAAACAGCAGGGATAAAGAACAGGTGCCATCAAGTCAATCTGTTTTATTTAAGCAAATAAATCCAAATTATGGGGGTGCTGAATAGTTTTATGTCAGCACGACAGAAGATAAAGTCATCTGAGAGGAGGGTGCCACAAGTGAGAAAATGTCTCCATAAAATCTAGCTGTAGGGCATTTTCTTAATTAGTGATTGTTGGGGGAGGGCCCAGCCCATTGTGGGTGGGGCCATCCTTGGGCTGGTGATCCTGGGTTGTATAAAAAAGCCAGCTGAGCAAGCCAAGAGGTGCAAGCCAGCAAACAGCACCCCTGCATGGCCTCTGCATCAGCTCCTGCCTCCAGGATGCTGCCCTGTTTGAATTCCTGCAGTCATTGCTTTGGATAATCTGTTCCATGGAACTGTGAGCGAAACAAACTCTTTTACCCCCAAGGTGTTTTTGTTCGTGGTGTTTCATCACAGCAACAGTAACCACAACCAAGACAGTGGGGGTTAGGGTGCAGCTTGTTGGTAGAACACTCACTTTTAAAGTGCAAAGCTTTGGATTTGATCCCCAACATTATAAAAAGTAGCCCCCACAAAAACCCACACCCTAATCTATATTGTCTTTTTGATGTGTTATTAATATGAAAAAATGAATTATACTTTTCTCATTCTGAATCTTCAAAGTCTGGCATGTATTTTATGCTTGTATCTTGTCTTAGTTCAGAGGTTGCATTTTCACTGAAAACCCTTTATCTGAATTTAGATTTCAGAAACTATGGTTGAAACGTAGATTTAGAACTGGGAATGCAACTCTGTAGGTAGTGTGTTCACCTCATAGGCTTAACAGCCCCAAGGAGGCCAGCCTGGGTCACATGAAAGTTTGTCACACACACACACATACACACACACCAAACAAACAAACAACAAACAAAAAAGTAGATTTGTTCCAGTATATGTTCAAGATTCTTAATAGCTGGACCATCAAGCAAATCTTTCCATTAATAGTCATATATATGTTGTCAAAATGGATTAATTTTTTAAAAAACGTTGGCTTGGATTCTAAGCAAAACATATCAGTGGCGCAGCTGGGTGGTGGCGGAGGGAGGCAGAGGCAGGTAAATCTCTGTGAGTTTGAGGCCAGCTTGATCCACAGA
>NW_004949101.1:18599736-18600280 GCF_000317375.1 Microtus ochrogaster | reverse complement strand
TGGTCTACAAGAACTAGTTCCAGGACATGCTCCAAAACTACAGAGAAACTCTGTCTCGAAAAACCAAAACCAAAACAAAACAAATTTTGAACTTAAAGGGGTATTTAACACATTGAAAAGTACCTTTAAGTTATGTTTGACATATTTTCAAATTTTTTAGTTTTTCAGCCAACATTACAATACCATTGCTAGTAAAATCTTTTGCCTTTTTTGCATAATAAAATATATAAAATGGGGCTGGGGAGATGGCTCAGCGGTTAAGAGCATTGCCTGCTCTTCCAAAGGTCCTGAGTTCAATTCCTAGCAACCACATGGTGGCCCACAACCATCTGTAATGAGGTCTGGTACCCTCTTCTGGCTAACTGTATAAATAATAAATAAATAAATATTTAAAAAAATAAAATAAAATATATAAAATTATGATTATTAACGTGATATGAAATTGGAACACAAATTATCATATGTGTATGGGTAGATTACAAAGTCTTTTCTTTCTTGATCTATACATTTCTTGATCTATACATTTAGCTCATGTATGTATAGT
>NW_004949101.1:18598730-18599348 GCF_000317375.1 Microtus ochrogaster | reverse complement strand
TTTTTTTTTTTTCCTGAACTGGTGATTCATGTGACAAGATG
The DNA here is from genome assembly GCF_000317375.1 of Microtus ochrogaster. Classification (NCBI taxonomy): domain Eukaryota; kingdom Metazoa; phylum Chordata; class Mammalia; order Rodentia; family Cricetidae; genus Microtus; species Microtus ochrogaster. Next base: position 18,599,307 of record NW_004949101.1, on the reverse strand, counting down.
TTTGCAAGTGTATACTGAGCCAGTAGGGCAGCTGTAGCCATGATACTTTATCCAGAGTGGGCCTGGGGAAACAATGTGTCCAGTTTATCTCAGCAGGTGCAGGGAAGCAAATGTTTCCAGTAGCACCTTATGGTGGCATGAGGTGAAAAGGAGACCTCTGTCACCAACAGTAAAGACACACTTTAACCCAGTCTCTGAGCAGCTGGGGGTGGTGCTCAGAAGATAGATGAGTGCAACAACCATCCTCTCTGAGCTACCGGGATATAACTAGATAGCACAAGTGTGGTATTATAAGGTGGAAGAATTCAGCAGTATAGAGTGGTTAGCTGCTTGGGATTAATCTCAGCTCTTTGAGGAATCTAATTAGTGGGCAAATCTCCTTGTCTCTCAAGCCTGAATACCTTCCTCCCAGGGATTGGTGAGATAGTTCAGTGATTAAGAGCACACGCTGCCCTTTCAGGGGATGTAAGTTTGGTTGCCAGCACCCAGAGGGCAGCTCACAACCATGTCTACCCTTCAGGTTCAGGGGAGCCTATGCTCTCCCCTGGCACATGCACTCCCATGTACACACACACAC
>NW_004949101.1:18584413-18598050 GCF_000317375.1 Microtus ochrogaster | reverse complement strand
CAAAGCATTGCTTGAGCTGAATTAATCTCTTGTTCCTGGATGGAACAGTGATGCTTCTGTGTGAGCTCCTGGGAACGCCACCCATGTGTGAAGAACACCTGAGTGTTGCAGTGCAGTACTAAAGGAAATGCTAGCCTGCTCAATCAATACAGGTGGACTTACTGGAAGAACATTAGCACAGTGCATTCGTTTTCTGGTTAAAATTAGATATAGTTCATAGTTTACTTCCTGAGTCTTACTGGCCACCATTCAAATGCTCACTGGTTGTACGTGACTCTGATGACCGTACAGGATAGTGGCGCAGGGGTAAAGTTCATCCAGGGAGCTAGAAGCTTGTTGGTTTATATTTCTTAGTTTTTTTGGATTGAAGAAACTTGCAAATCCTATTTGTTGTTAAAATGGCTTTATTTAAAATCTCTCTCTCTCTCTCTCTCTCTCTCTCTCTCTCTCTCTCTCTCTCTCTCTCTGTGTGTGTGTGTGTGTGTGTGTGTGTATTTGGGAATGTGCTAATAACCATGTGTATTGGAGGCCAGAGAATAACCTCAGGCCTCAGGTGTCAAACTTAAGTACTATCCAGGCATGGAGGCGCAGGCCTTTAATCCCAGTACTTGTGAGGCAGAGGCAGATGGATTTCTATGTATTCAAGACCAGCCTGACCTACGGAATGAGTTCCAGGACAGCCAGGGGTGCACAGAGAAACCCTGTCTCGAAAAACCAAAAGTGTTTTGAGACTGGCCATCCGGCTCTGGGATCCCAGCGCACATCACAGCGTGCGGCCTTCCATGCACCAGGCCTCACACGCCTGCGCCGCAAGCGCTTTACCCAGCCATTTTTTAAATCTTAATTTAAAATGTTGTTTTTGCTATTTGCTCAGACTGGACTTTGTAGAGGAATCTTGATATAGAACTCACATAAGCGGTTCTGTTCTAGGTAGAAGAGAGCATGCAGCCCCAGGAGGCCTGTCCTTGTCCTGGTTAGACCTCGACCATTCAGACCTGGGGATGGGGTTAATGTTAGGACCTGGGAGTTTGAAGTTTGCATCCTGGATGGGCCTTGCACACCTGTAATGTGGGAACTTCACATCTCTTTGGCTCAGTTCTTTGTTTGGAACAGATTCTCAAAGCCCCAGCTCTGGAGTGGCTGGAGAGCTGGTGCAGTAGGAAGCCCTCACGTTTATGCACCCTGCCCAGGGCCTGACTCTGTTTTCTGTGGTGTTATCTCATTCTGAGAGCAGACGGCATTTCCCTGGGTCCTCTCCTGTCCTGTGTCCCATTGGAAGGAGTCCTCCTTTATTCTGCCAGGATAACAGCCTGAGATAAAAGCAAGAAATAAAGAACTTAAACACAGTGACAATTTAGACTGAGTAATTAATTAGATTTAATAGTTTTTCTCCCCTAGATTTTTCAGCTGCACCAAGATAGTATTTTTGCTAGTTATTCAAATATTTTTCTTTTCTCTCTCTCTCTCTCTCTCTCTCTCTCTCTCTCCCTCTCTCTCTCTCAGTGTAGACAAAGTTGGCCTTGTACTCTAGAGATCCATCTGCCTCTGCCTCTCAGAGCCAGCATTAAAGGGCTGCTCCCATTTTTATTTGGATCTAGCTAGTATAACATATTAGTTGAAACACCTTTCAGTTTAGGGTTGCATTGAGTTTTTATAGAGATACATTTAAAACGAGTTCAATTCTGAGCCTTGTGTGGGGATTTGTTGTTGTTTTGTTTTTGTTTGTCTCGAGCGAGGGTCTCTCGTAGTTCATGCTGGTCTCTAGACCTTGAACTTCCGACCTCCCTTCTTATACCCCTCAAATACTAGGATTATAGGCATGCACCACTGAGTCTGGTGTATTTGATGCTGAGGATTAAACTGAGTGTCCTATACTCCCAGCCTGCCATGAGCCTTTGAATTAACCAGGATGTGGCTTTGGAGCCATGCCAGACAGTGTGATGAGTGGGAGGCCTGACCTTCCAGCCTAAGAGCAAATAGAGAGGAAACCAGACTGGGTGTTGGCTTCTGGAGAAGCTTAGGGGGGAAGCAACAGCCTTTCTGAGCAAGGTGACATCTCCCTGGGAACAGAGACTGACCCTCTGTCATCTGCCAGGCTAGTCAAGACCAGTCCTGAGCTGTGTGAGTCCTGCACATGGTTCCCTGAGTCCTATGTGATTTATCCAACTAACCTCAAGACACCGGTCGCTCCCGCGCAGAATGGCATCCAGCTTCCAGTCAGTAACACCAGGACGGATGAGAGAGAATTCTTCCTGGCTTCTTATAACAGAAAGAAAGAGGATGGAGAAGGCAATGTTTGGATTGCAAAGTCATCAGCTGGGGCCAAGGGTAAGTTACCATTGCCACCCTGTCACTTGTGGGATGCTCTTCAGCATCCTGCAGTGGCAGGCTGGGTTTTAAGGATGTATTTATTCCTTTGTTTTGGGAGTGGCACGTATGCCAAGCTGTGCATGTGGAGGTCAGCATATCCTCCAGGAGCTGGTTCTCTTCTTCCGCCTTATGGGTCCCAGGGACTGAATTTAGATTGTTAGGGTTCACAGCAAACGCCTTTACCCACTGGGCCGTTTCACAGGCCCTGACTGATGTATTAGATGAGTGGTCTCACTCAGTCATCACAGTCAGAGACCATGTCCAGTTTGTATTTCTAGAAAACAATTTTTTTTTTTGAAAGAGGGTCTCATGTAACCTTAGACTGGCCTCAAACTCTCATAAGTGGCCGAGAATGACCTGAAACTCTTGATCTTGCTGTTCTTGTCTGAGTGCTAGGATTACAGGCATGCCACTCCCACGCTTGGTTTTATTGGCCTCTAAGGATGGAACCTGGCCGGGGCTTTATGTATGCTAGGCAGATACTCTTCCCACTGAACTCCGGCCACAGCCCTTTGGAGATTTCTGGAGCCTCCCAAACGTTTATCGCCTGAGTCTTCGCTTTAAGCTCTGGACTCAGTAGTACCCTCGCTGTCTCTAAAAGGCATTTCAAGCTCAAATCGTTTGACACGGAACTTTTCCGATCCTTCCCGGCTTGCCCACTGCAGCCCGCTCCTTCCCATTGCCTGTTTAATGTGTGACCCCACTGAGCACACAGTCTCCGAAGCCCCAAATCTCAGCTCCTCCTTTTCTTTACAATCTCTACCAAGTGCTTTAATACCTTGCCAGGGCTCCCTTCAAAATACGTTCAGCATTAGGTTCTTATGTTTCTGCCACTCTCAGGTCGAAGCTTCAGTGTGACCACTCTTGGGCCAGCAGCTGCAGTGTGACCTTCAGCCAGCTCTCATCTTGCCAGGCAGTGCTGATTTCAAGACGCAAATCTGATCATGTTACTTCCTAATGCATTTAGGATGGCTCCAGAGTCCTGGTGGGAGCCCGCCCCCTTGGACACTTCCTGATGTCTCTGATGTCATCTCCTATTCTTGGCCATGCACAATGTGCTGTAGACACAAAGATCTCTGGATCTCTCAAATACACAGATAAATTTGCCTCGATACCTGGAATGTGTCTCCATCAGCTCAGACACTGCCTCGTCAGAGAAGGCTCTTCTGGTCTACAGTGGCGTCTATACCCGCTGCTTTCTGTGTCTTTCACCTGTGTGTGTTCGTGTCTTCCCAGGAGTGTATCACACATTGGGCCATTTCCTTGCTACATTCTAAGCCCATGTAAACGCAGGCTTTATGTCTTGTTTGCTTCTGTGCCCTCTACACAAGCACTTGATACATGGGTAGAATGGATGCCTAGAAAGGGATAAGGCTCATAATATCAACTTCAGGCTTAAAACAAAGAAGTCTCCAGTGTAATAAGTACACAGTCTCCCTCATAACTACTGGCATGCACTCTTTTTAAAGCCATTGTATCTTGAATTTATTTTCTCATGGTTTGTAAGACCCCCTGGCCTGTATTACTAATTTCTGACCCTGGTCTACTGGATCCCAATTTCTTTTCACCAATCATAGGACAGGAAGGCATCTCTGGGAATCTCCTGAAGATGGGTGCAGTGAATTCTTGCTACAAGTGGGCCTCACCTGCTCCTGCTTCTCTCTTGTACCTCTACTATCTTTTGGTTCTGGTGGTAAACAGGGGATTTAGAAGATTAGGTATCTATGATGTACTTGTTTATTATGCATATAGTAGGTTCATTTTTTTTTTTTTTTTTTTTGGTTTTGTGAGGCAGGGTTTCTCTGTAGCTTTGCTTTCTTTGTGGAGCCTGTCCTGGAATTTGCTCTGTAGTCAGGCTGGCCTTGAATTCATAGAGATCTGCCTGTCTCTGCCTCCTGTGTGTTGAGATTAAAGGCGTGTGCCACCATAATGATCTTGAAAAAGATAAAGTAGAATCACTCACTCAGGTAATATTAAGGTGTACCGTAGCACTGTAGTGCCCAGGACACTGCAGTGTGCCAGAGGGACAGAAGCATGAATCCACGAAGCAGGACTAGGAACTCAAAAGTAGATCCAAACATATATGTCCACCTGATTTTTTGATAAATGCAAAAGCATTTGTCTTCCATTCTTTTTCTGTTGCTGTGATAAAAATGCACCTGACAATGCACCTGAAGGGAGGGGGAGGGAGGGGGATGGAGGGAGAGAGGGCTCATTTTAGCTCACAATCCAAGGTACCGGTCCACTGTGCCCAGGAAGTAAGGACAGCAGGAGCGTGAAGCAGCAGGTCACATTGCCTCTGCAGTCTGAAGACGAGAGCAGTGTGTGTGTGCTGCTCAGTTCCCATCTCCATCTACAGCCCAGAATCCCCTGCCCGGGGAACGGTCCCACCCACAAGTAAGATGGATCTGCTCACTTCAGATAATGGACTCAAGATAATCCCCCTGCACGGGGTGCCCAGGGGCACAGCCGCCGGGTGATTCTAGAGTTCATCAGATTGACAATAACTGTTCGTAAAAGAGAGGTAGAGCTGGGGATAACTCGTGTGGGTAAAGGACCTGGTGGCTATGCCTTCAGTCTTCATGACTGTGCCGTGGGGCACGCTGCTTTATGTCTGTGCCCTAACCTTTATACTTCGGTGTCCTTGCCTTCTTGGCTTTCTATAGGGCAGTAACTGTCCCTCTTGGAACAGGCAGGGCTGGTCTTCGTGCTGTCACTTTCTCCATTTTCCCAGGTGAAGGCATCCTCATCTCCTCAGAGGCGACAGAGCTTCTGGATTTCATAGACAACCAAGGTCAAGTGCACGTGATCCAGAAATACCTCGAGCGCCCTCTGCTCCTTGAGCCCGGTCACCGCAAGTTTGACATTCGGTAATGTTTGCTGCCCACAGCCTTGGTTTCAGTCGCCTTTTCAGAGTGTGTTAGGATCTGGTAAGAGGTGACCAGCGTTTGGCTATATCCAGCATGTTGCCACGCCGAGCCGAGCTGGTCCTCTCAACGTTGTTGCTACTTCCCTTTGAGTTCTTCCCTCGAGAAAATGTTACTAAGATTTTAGTACCAGTCAAGATGCAGAAAGGCAAACATGTCACACACATACACATATGTTTATGTGTATTAACCTCAAACACGTCCATAGCCTTCAAAATTGTCTGTTTCTGAAAGGGACGCAAGTCTCTCATTATTTATGGTGAAAACTTGATTTTGCCTCATCATGGTGCTAATCCCCTTATTGTTTTGTCTAATTCACGATTTGCCTTATACGACTTTAGAACCTCCTTTTCTTCACTATCTCATCCCTGCAAACATTCCAGGTGTGCACCAGGTGGTTGCACACACATTTAATCCCAGCACAGGAAGCAAAGGCAGATAGATCTCTTAAAAGGAGATTTCCAGGCCAGCCAGAGCCTCACAGTAGGACCCTGTTCCAAAACGAACAGACAAACAATCAAAGTGTGAGATTATGTATATAAACACTTCAGATCTAAATAAAACCATGTGTTTGCTGGCTTGCAGAAGCTGGGTCCTGGTTGACCATCAGTATAACATCTACCTCTATAGAGAGGGCGTGCTGCGCACGGCTTCAGAACCTTATCACGTCGACAATTTCCAAGATAAGACCTGCCATCTGACCAATCATTGCATCCAGAAAGAGTTCTCCAAGAACTACGGCAAATACGAAGAAGGGAATGAAATGTTCTTTGAGGAGTTCAACCAGTACCTAAGCAGCGCTCTGAACACTACCTTAGAAAGCAGCATTTTGCTGCAGATCAAACACATCATAAGGTGAGTTCATTGGCCCTTTTTGATTTATCTGTTTCTTCTTGTGGGAAGGGATTTTTCCACTCACGCTGTCTAATGATGGACCTAACCCATTTACAATTTTCCCTTATTTCCGTTTTAACATCCGTAGAATCTGTCTGTGGTGATGACACTTCATTTGTTCTAGATATCGGTAATTTTTTTATTCTCTCTAGTTACTTGGATGGATTAAATCTTTTAAAATCAACTTTGGGCCTTATTTGCTGCCTTTTTATTTTGTTTCTTATGATTTTTGTTATCTTCTCCTGTTTACTCTTTGAGAAATTTGTTTTTCATTTACTAGTTATTCAGGGCGGAAGGCTAGATAATTGATTTGAGATGTTTCTGTTAAAATGACAAATACAAACATTTGTAACATTGAATAAACCATTCAATGTCTCTAAATTTCTTCTGCATTCCAGAGATTATATGAGGTTGTGTTTATATTTTTGTCGTAGCAAAATCTTCTTATTGCCCTATTTCTTGCAACCTGCCTTGTGTGATATAAACAGTTTTGTTTATTACCCAGGTGTTTGTGGATTTTCCATAATTTCATTATGGTCATGGGGACATTGTATGTCTGGCTTCCCTTTTATTTATCTGTTTTTATTTTTTGCAGGTGTAGATATGTATGGCATGTGTCTGCATGTGCAGGTGCCTGCGCACACGTGTGGGTTCACATGCGTGTTGTGTGGGCGGAGGCCAGCCTGTACCTTAAATGTTGAACCCAGAGCTCACTGATTTCATCTGCTCTAACTAGACAGCCAGCTGTAGGGATCCTGTCTGTGTATCTTGTATTTAGTAGTATATGTTGTATCTGTATTTACTGCTCCTGATTTATTCCTATTGTCTTTTTGCCTCTTGATTGATTTCTTAGTCTACCTAGAAGTAGTTTTTTAGTGTAATATTCTTTATTATAGGTTACAAAACCTACTGCTTTTAAAAAAATGAAGCATAATACTTCCAAGTATGAATCAATGAGTTTTTTAAGTTACGCACATACTCACTAACCATGATTGTACAGATCGTGATATAAGGTATTTATAGTAGGCACACCTTGATTCCGGCACCTGGTAGCCTGAAGCAACAGGACTGGGGACTCCAGGCTAATCTGGGCTATTTAATGAGACCCTGCCTCCAAAATAAACAAATAAAAGCAAAGAAAGAAATTCTGCATCCCCAGAAACTCCTTGACCAAGGTAGCCTTCCCTTTCCATCTTTCTCACTGCAGTACTCTATCTGCTTGTCTTAAATGGTGTCACTGGGATTGCACTGTGGCCCCTGCTTTGAGCTCAGCTCTTGCCGGCATCATGTCGCTGTATTGATCTACACAGCAGTCGCTATTCTACTGTGTGACTGTTCCAGAGTTTAAGCAGTTGACAGACATCTGGGTTTTATTCCTTATGTTTTATTTTTGTTCACTTATCGTTTTGTATTTCTTCTTATTTTTTATGATGTAGACTTATGCTTTGTCTAGAATTATTAGTTGTTAGGTTCTCTGGTAGACATAGGTTGGAGATGGTTAGAATCCCTACTCTCAGAAAATTAAATATGCAGAAGGACTTCAGGCACTGTTTACTTCCTCGCCCCCTGCTGGTCGTTCCCTGCGGTGCAGCGGTGCCATTCCTGAGTGTTGCTCAGGGCTCTCAGCTTTTCTCTTTCCCCAGCCAGCCTCCTGTTGACTCCCACTCCAGCTAAAAAAAGGTGCACTGCCTGCAGCCTCTAACGATGAAGAAGCCCTTTGCTGAGATTATGCCTCCTAACCTCCCAGCAGTTTGGTTTAGTGTGTCAGATCGGATTGCACTGCTTGCTTTTTTTATCCCTTTCTCTTGTTGTCCCGTTTCGTTAAACTTCTGACTTTTTCTTATTTTTAGTATTTCAAATATATTTTAATTAAGAAGAGTCACCTGAGTAAAGTGTACAATCACAAGGACAAACTTCCTCTGTTTACTCAGTATATTTGTAAGATTCAATTTACAAAATTTAGCAGAAAGAAGTTATTCTTTCTGCTATTGAAATCTAATTTAAAACCGGGTGATGGTGGCGCAAGCCTTTAATCCCAGCACTTGGAAGGCAGAGGTAGGAGGATCTCTTTGAGTTTAAGGCCAACCTGGTCTGCAAGAGCTAGTTCAGGACAGGCTCCAAAGCTGTAGAGAAACCCTGTCTCGAAAAACAAAAAACAAAAACAAAAAAAATTTAATTTAAAAAGTGGTAGTCAGTGCTAATAAGGATTCTGTGATAGATTTCAATATTTAGTTTGAATATTTGTAATCTTAGGTGTTCCATTAACAGTAGTTGGCAGTAGACCTGGAGCTCATAAGAGAGACCAATGCTGCCCAGCTTTCTTTCTGCAATTCCTGTTTTAGCTGGCATTTCCCAACAAATACCAGTGCACTTTTCATGTGGCGAAATACAGGGTGTGGTTTGGGGAGACGGCTCAGTTGGTGAAGCCATTGCTGGGCGAGCCTGAGGAGCCTGAGTTCCGTCCCCAGACTTGAGACTCCAGCACGGGGCGCGGGCCCACAAACAGGCGGATGTCTGGGGCTCACTGGCCGCCAGTGATACAGAAAAGCCATGGCAACAGCTAGTGACTTCACCACTGCTGATGGAGATGCACGGTGGCTTGGTGCCGAGCTGTCCGTAGTGGGGCCCGAGCAGGCAGCTTTGACCTAGAAGAACAGGAGCGATGCATGCGTCCCTAACAAGTTGTTTAATAAATAGCCTTCTCTTGAATAATCAGAAGAATTTATCCATTGAAAACAATAAGTAAGGCGAAACCGATTTTTACGCACGCTTGGTGTAAAATCTTCCAGGCATAGTCGCTGTGTTCCGTCTGCCCCTACCACTCCATTCTCAGCGAGCTCTCCCCCTTTTACTTCACAGGAGCTGCCTCCTGAGTGTGGAGCCCGCCATCAGCACCAGGCACCTCCCTTACCAGAGCTTCCAGCTCTTTGGCTTCGACTTCATGGTGGACGAGGAGCTGAAGGTCTGGCTCATCGAGGTCAACGGTGCCCCTGCGTGTGCTCAGTAAGCCCGAACCCACCTGTGTTGAACAACTGGAAGTCAGATGTGCACCTTGGGCAGTCTGACAGGTTCACGTATGGACCCCGTGACCGCTGTCAGGGAGGCTGTCACAGTGAGGGCAGTCCTTTAGAGACCTAGCAGAAGGGCTTAGCTGAGCCATTTCCCTGGCTGTCTATGCCACCAGGGTATCAAACAAGACTAAGCTGGGTGTGATGAGTGAGACCTGTAATCTCAGCACCAGAGAGGCTGAGGCGGGAGGATCACTGTGGGTTCAAGTCCATTCTGGGTTATAATCAGTGAGTTCCAGGATGGCCTGGGCTATAGAGTAATAACAAAAATAATCCCCCACATCCCAAATTGTAAGAGAAATCCTGTCACCGCCATGTTCATGTGGCAGGTCGAATAAGCTGGACCTCATGAGTAAGAGACAGTGAAATTCAAGGGCTTCCCAGGCAGGAGGTGACACAGTATAGCCTGAGCGAGGATGCAAGGCAATAGGGCTCCGTGCACAGTACAGAGACTGTCCAAAGGGACGTGGAGACCTTGCTTTGTGTTGGGTTGTCTGTGCTTAGATGCTCAGCTGGGGAGACGCTGCCCCCGGAAGCAGGAAGACATCCTCTTCCTACTGCCTGGTGTTTTGACTGAGCTGGACTTCTTGTACAGGCAGCCATGAGGGTATAACTCCCCCTTGATTGTCTGATGTTCTGAAGATGCACTCTTATTATGTCGGGAACCTTCCATGGATCTCGTGTCCACCTCTGAAGCTGAGGTGATTTTCCTATGGTTTAGGAGAAAGCCCCACCCACAGGGGACAGTGTGGACACGCGTTAGTTCAAAGGCCAGGCCTTCGCCACTCACTTGGGGGCTGGAGTAGATGATGTGCTTGTGTTTTCCAGACCCTGCAGCCAACAGGTGCCCCTTGGGCTCTGCCTGAGCTTCCAGGTCCCACAGTGGGTGTGGGGAAGGGAAAGGACCAGGTGAATATGGTTACAACCTGAGACGAGCTTCACAGGGGATATGACTTAGCACACGGTCCTCTCAGGGCGATGGCCGGAACTGAGATCGGAGGAGTGCCCACGAGAGATGCCGAGAGTGGAGTTAGCAGGTGCTTTTCTTCAGTTCTCCCTTCAGCACTGACAGCTGTGCGGCCAGTGTTTCACTGTTTCTTCCTGCCCCTTCTACCAAAGACCCGGTCCTCCAGAGTGCTCCACCCCATCCTCCCTGCCTGATGTCTTCTACCAAAGACCTGGTCCTCCAGAGTGCTCCACCCCATCCTCCCTGCCTGATGTCTTCTACCAAAGACCCGGTCCTCCAGAGTGCTCCACCCCATCCTCCCTGCCTGATTTCATTTTCCGTACCTCCCCCCTCTCTCCTGGGGAGGCTCCATTACCACTGCCTGCATCAATTTTCCAGCTGCTTCTCCACGAAGCGGCACCCCGCTCCAGTGAGTACGCCCCCCAACCTGACTTCTCCATGGACCAATCTTTGAATTACAGCATTTTCAGGTGCATTCCTTGAAATGACAAATCCACCGTTAGGACCTAACAGCCCCTTTATGTCCTCATTTCCTTGTGGCAGCTGTGGAGGCGGCTGTCTCCCTCTCGCTGAATCTTTCTTCTCGATTGCTTCTGGTCCCTGTATATCAGATGAGGCCGAGTAGGGGGCTGCAAGCAAGCTGGACTCTCTCTTCCTCACCAAGGACCTCAGGTTCTGGCTCCGGACGGCCTTTGGCTCTCTGCTCCTCCTCAGTGTTCATAATAAAGCCGTTGAGTTAATGCCCCTCCTGAACTCTAGACAGCGTCTCCACCTGCCGTCCCCAGATCCTGTGAGGATATCTGGGGTCTCCTAGGAAGCACCACCCCCTGTCCTCCTCTCCAGACTCTTCCACGACTGGAGGGAATGGAGGGGATGCCATTTCTCGAGAGCTTGCCTCCTGATCCCAAGCCCTCAGTTCACGGGTCCTGTCGACTCTGCCTCCAGCCTCCCATTCCTCAGGTTCTTTGCCAGTCCCGTTCCATCGCTGGGGGACGTTCGCAGAGAGCCTCCTTATCAGAATGTCTATTTCTGCACTGCCCCCATAAAATCCTTCCTTCCCAGGACAGCCTGAGTGAGAAAATAGAAGAAGCCACCCTTCTCTTCCGCCCATGCGGCTTCTTCCTTGCCTACCTCTGCAGCTCTGTCACAGGTTCCATTCCCCAGGACAGCTCTTACCTGCCTGCGGTCTTTGCTTTCTGTGGCGTCCCTGCCTCCCTCACCACAGCTCCAACTTTCTCTATGCAAAGCCTTACCATTTCTTCCATCACCTCAGTTGCCATCAATCAAAAACTAGTTTTTGTTTTCTTTATGGAATTGTTCACACTCTGATGTCCCAGCCTTGCTTTCCTTGGTCACTTGTGAATCTTTGAGCCTGGCCCTGTGCCTGCCACCCAGTTCTCGGTCTGTATTCTCTGAATGAACAAATTATGCTTCCTGGTTAACAGTGTTTCTCACTCATTTTTTCCCTCGTGTGTGTGTGTGTGTGTGTGTGTGTGTGTGTGTGTGTGTACGGGGACACATGTGCAACAGCATGTGTGTGAAGGTCAGAGGGCAGCCTTGTAGAGCCAGTCCTCTCTTCCGCCTTTACGTGGGTCCTGGGGACCGAGCTCAGGTTGTCACCCATACTCTGCAAGTGCCTTTTCCCTCTGTGTGTCTTACCAGTCTGGCCTCTCCTGATTTACAATTGCTTGGGTTTTATCTTAAGTAGAGATGCCTTCAGATTGTCTTTCTGTTAGCTATAAGTGTAATGCTTAACTCCAGAGATTTCTTTGTATTATGCCAAACCTTACATGCCAGCCCAAATTCTTCTAGTGACATGGTTTTATGTGTGGATCCCCTAGGGTTGAGCTTCAGTGACGGCCTGGTGGCCATGAGACACCTGTGCCACACCAAGTCTTCCTCTGTCACCAGTGTTCAAGATACAGGTTGGCCTGGCCACCTTGACTGGTCTGTGTTTCATTCTTTTGCTCCAGCTCTCCCCATGGGAGACGCTCACAATAGTCATTTATGTGCACGGCACATTTTTATGGCTTGTGGTTCTTGGCGAACTAACACCCTTAATGGAAGACGGGCTTCCGTGTCTCTGTCCCTTCAGAAATGGGAGCAAGATGAGGTTCAGCCATCAGTTAGGGTTCCCTAAGAAAGAAATGGAGGCATGGCTTCCCACAGGTCTTAAAACACGGCGAAATGCAGACCTAGCTGGCTAGGGGCGGGAGAGGAAGTTCTGTGATGGGGGAGACTGCTGGTGGACATGTCGTTGTACAGCAGAGATGGGAACGACGTAAGAGGACCTCCTCCTAGCTGGTGGGACACAGCATCTTCTGGGAATTAGAATGACTAAGACCCTTGGCCTGGATAGACTGCCCTGGACTCCTGTTCTTGGATTTGGCCTGGATTCTCAACACTCCCTGAGCAAGCTATGGGAAGGGGCAGGGGGCTTCTGCCTGCTCTAAGCCTCAATCTCAAGCAGCTGGCTCTGGGGACTCATGCTGCCCATGGAGTCCCTCAGGGAAATCAGGCAGAGCCTCCCCCGCCCCCAGTGTCTTCTGCTTTGCATTTGTGGTTGTTAATGGTCAGCAGCACTTGAGGGAAAGCTCTGGGGTGCTGATTGGAACCACAGCACAGGAAACAAAATGGTGGGCTTTCTTGGCCTGGAGAAGGCTAAACCCACTGAGCCTTCTACCTTGGGCCTCGGAGAGTCTACAGCACACTACCCTGCACTGCCCCACGCTGCTCCATGCTGCCCCACGCTGCCCCACGCTGGCCCCACACTGCCCCACACTGCCCCGCACTGCTCCACACTGCCCCACACTGCCCCACACTGCCCGCACTGTCCCACACTGATCCACACTGACCCACACTGCCTGCTCTGTCCCACACTGCCTCACACTGCCCACACTGCTCCACACTGCCCCACATTGCCCCACACTGCCCGTGCTGCCCCACACTGCCCCACGCTGCCTGCGCTGCCCCACACTGCCCATGCTGCCCACACTGCCCCACGCTGCCCCACACTGCCCGCGCTGCCCCACACTGCCCGCACTGCCCCACACTGCCCGCGCTGCCCACACTGTCCCATGCTGCCCCACACTGCCCGCGCTGCCCACACTGCCCCACGCTGCCCCGCACTGCCCCGTACTGCCCACGTTGCCCCACACTCCCCACACTGCCCGCGCTGCCCTGCACTGCTCCACACTGCCCCGTACTGCCCACGCTGCCCCACACTGCCCCGTGCTGTCCCGCACTGGCCCTGCACTGCTCCACTTTTTACTTCTGCCTATCCTGGTTACCTGTGTTCTTCTGTCTTGTTGGTATAGGCTATGTTCCCATCACGCTACTTCTCTCACACCAGCATGCACACTCACAATCTTCCTCCCCTTCTCTCACACCAGCGTGCACACTCAGCCTCCC
>NW_004949101.1:18576606-18584068 GCF_000317375.1 Microtus ochrogaster | reverse complement strand
TCACACGGCCTCCCCCCTCACACCAGCATGCACACTCACACGGCCTCCCCCCTCACACCAGCATGCACACTCACACGGCCTCCCCTCCTCAGACCCACTCCCCCCCCTTTTCTAAGCAGTCGTCCACTCTTTGTCTCACTACTCAATTTCCCGGGTCCCATCTTAGCTGTCAGCCTCACAGTCTTCGCTTGTGTCCCTCTCACATAAGAGGTGGGGACTTTCCTGGACGATGTCCACCCCTCCACATACTCCATCATGGACAGACAAGGTAGGGCTCATGACGCTCCTGAAACCACCTTCGCTAGTCAGCAGGAGTTGTTGGTTTTATTCCCATCAAGGCCTTTTTAAAATATATAAATACCACTTTACGTGTTTCGTCAGTGTGCAGAGCCTCTTGTTGGTACTTTACTTACAGAGTCAAGTTTTACCAAGGTGTCTTATGATGGTATTTCTAGGGCAGAGCCTCATTGAAATCCACCTGCCCTCGACACACACACCATAGCCAGCTTTGACTTTTCTCTTGCACTTTGACGAGCACCCTCAGTGATATCTTTAACAACTTATTTCAGGAAGCTCTATGCAGAACTGTGCCAGGGAATCGTGGACATAGCCATATCCAGCGTCTTCCCACCCCCGGACACGGAGCAGGTGCCACAGCCGGCTGCGTTCATCAAGCTGTGAAGGACCGGGAGGTACAGAGCCGCTTGGGAAATGTGTGGAATCCTGCTCCGGAGGACCGTGAGATGACCGGACTGCTCCTTATCAAGGCATGCTGGGGAACGGATGTGCAGAAGAGCGCGTGAAGGGAAGGCAGCTGCGGGAGAGCAGGTGGCGCTGCGGAGACCTTAGGAAGCTGAAGGAATCACTGAGAGGGAGAACCAAACACTTTTCCAAAGGGCCGGAACCAGGGATTTGGTTATGGTGTGATCTCAGCCTTTGAACAGTCTCTGGCCTTGGGTGGTACAGAGAGCAGAGCTCTCTCCTCCCCAGGATGCAGCCCAGAGACCTCTGAGTGGTGTCCGCCCCACCTGCTGCAGCTTTAGTGCCTTAGTGCTGTGTCCAGTGCAGCCTCATTGGACACAGACTGGACCTTAAAGCATGAGGTTGCCACATGTTCCCTGCACATCCCCTCTGCGACACTATGTCCCACCAAACTCTGGACGAGCATGCAGCATAGTCCATGCTGTGCACTGGCCCATCAGTGACGGCCTCTTGCTTGTCACCTTCCTGGTGGCCTGTGAGTGAGCACCTGTCAGGGGTCCTGTGGGCACCAAACAGTGTATTTTGCTCACTGCATGTTTTAGAAACAAAAGCACCAGGCCTGATGAATCTGCAAGCATCAATAAGCATGAGAGAGAAAGAGAGAAAGAAAAAAACAAATCATGATATCTTACTTTACTTCACGGTGTGGGTGGGTGGGAGTCTCTGAAGTATCATGAGCCTCAGTTATCTTTGATTTATCGGAATTCTGAATGCAGCTTTGCAATTTCTCTTTCTGTCACCCCCTCCCCACCTTTGGACCGTTGTAACCATCCTCTCTGGGAGTCAGGGAAGGTAGAATTCCGTTCCCCATCCTCCTCACCTTGTAGCTCTCCCATATCTGTCCTCCTCGGCTCCAGAAAGAGCCCTGTCTGTGTAAGCATGTAGGTAACAGGGGAGATGCCCTCTGAATGAGAGTGTCCTGCCTGAGTGAGAAAGAAGTTTTTTTGGAGCTTTTCATAGTTTCCCGTGTCAACAGAAGTGTACCACCAGATGGGTTTCCATATCACACATCCATGCCTATCTTACAGGCTCCTCGGGAGCCCACAGATGTCACGTGTGTTCAGTATGAGCTGAGTCGATAGGCTCTCTCTCACTGTCCTGGAAACCACAGCAGGCAGCAGAAGCTCCCTTCTTCCCGGAGCGGCGTGTGTTTCTTCTGGTGTGTGTTGCTTCATGTGCATCTCCTTGGTGTGCTCTGCAGTCAGGCGAGACTTGTGCAAAAGAGCTGGAGAAGCGTCTTTTCCTCAGATAGAGTGAGAGGTGGGGCGTACGGTGAGGAAAGGGACGATGAGATTATTAACTACATGTATCCTTGCGTGGCACAACGCCTTCTGCGGAAGTAGAGAAAGTCCCAGCTCATGAGAATCTGCGATTAGAGGGTCAAGAGGTGCCATGGTTGCCTAGAATATGGTTAAAGTTGGCACCCAGAGCGAAGTAAAACATTTGCTATTAAGACAGTTATTGAGGTCCAGCACAGCCGATAGGTTAGCGCTGAGGAACTTCTGGGAAGGCAGAGAGGTTAGCCATGTATGGGGAAGATGCATTCTCACTGGGAGAGTAGAGGGTGCTGGGCCCTTGGCTAGTCCAGGTGGGCCAGCGATGGAGAAAGCAAGGTGGTCTGTGTATGTTCTTAGACCCAAATCACAGGGTCATTTAAAGTGTTTGCCTGTTATGGGGACAGAGTTGGCAAAGCAGATGTCATGGAGTCCTTATGAGCCCTGACAGGTTTTGTCAGAAACCTGAACAAATCCGTAACATCTGTAGAAGGGGAAATGGGAAGGGTTGAGTCCATCCCTCACATAGCTTCAACTATTTATGCATTCACTTCCCACTGAGTAGGAAGGTTGGCTCTGAACTGTTTCGTGCCATTCCATGGTGTCATTGGCACAGACAGTCATGTCTGGCTCCGTGGTAAGTCTTCGTGGTTAGTTGGTATAAGTGCCCATTGCTGGGGGAGGGGGTTATTAATTTGGAGATATTGATTCCACTCCTGGCTCTGTCATCTGACTGCACAATGTCACACGAGCCAAATAACCTCACTGTGCCTTAGCTTCTTATCTCATGGAGGAGACGTCCCCTGGCCCAGGGACAACCTCAAGAGCCTTTGGTTCAAGGTTCTCAGTGACGACTACATGCTATAGATTCCCATGGAGTTCAAAAGTTGATGACCCTTCCCACCTGTGGCTGACTGAATGAGAACCTCGGGGAACACTATGTCTTGAGGTGCCTTGAACCATTCTTTGGGAAGCAGGAGAAGCACATTATTACCTTGGAAGAATTACTTAAGGATGAAGGCTCAAAAAAAAAAAATACTCTCTGAAGCAAACAGTTCTGTTAGAACAATCAAATATTGACATAAATATTTGTAGTGTAAGGTATTGGCCAAGCAGTTTCTCAGTTTGCTTCTCATCCAGGCATCTGGAAAATCAAACAGGCTTTCGTTTATACAAGCAGTTTATTAAGTCCTCAATAGCAAACGTAAACAGACACGAACCAATAAATCTAATGCTATATATCAGTTATTCATTAATTATGAGAGAAAAGCCCCTCCCCTCACACTTGACTTCAATGGCAATTATAAAGTCCATTTTGCCAAGAATATCTAAGTGCCTCTGTTGTGAGATAGAGAGGAGCAGGAGCTGGCATGCGCACCAGCTGATGGTGAGCATCTACAGCTCTTTGGAATGACACTCGCATGCACGGGACGTTGGGGAGCACTGGAAACGGCTGGGATCCACGGATCCACAGTGTCAATGATGCTATAAAGTGTTTTATGAGCAGTTGTGGTTGTGTTCATGGGTGCGGCAGAGAGGGGATCCATGAACAGAAAATGACAGGTGCCAAAGTAGGTTGCATGTGGCATGCGGGTGCTGTCTTGAGGATTCAGTGGTTGATGTATGTGCCTCCAATCCTGGACACAACCTGCACCTCAGAGGAAATGATTTTTGACATAAGGCAACTAACTATATGAATGTTTTCAATGCCTGGAGCATTAAAGTAAAGAAAAGATATTTCAAGTGTTTTTGTGTCCTTGGGTTTTACTGTGGGTATTGGCTAGCCTTGGCTATCACTGGTTAGCTCAATCTACGGTACCACCCAGAGGAAGGCAGAACTTTTTCTGTACGCATAAGACGCAGATACCCTGGCCTCTTGTGAACCATCTGCAGCCTCTCTGGCCTTTGTTCTTTCCCCAACTCTGAAAGTGGATGAACGTAATTCTAAGCTTACCTACCAGACAGAGCCAAGCCAGATATGGCCACAGTTTCCTAACCAATGCTGTTTATTACAGAGGTCATCAGCTGCCGGGCTCCAGTCTGTCCTTGCCTGTGTTTATGAATGGTCAAGCAGGCCAGTGGTTGCGAAGGAGTCGTGGGGGGGGGGCGGTGCAGAGCTGGATGGGGCCTCTGTGGTGAAGCTGTTTGCTGAGAACTCCTTGCTAATGATCTGGCTTGGGCTGGGTTTTCAGATACCTGTAAATCCCAGGAGGAGGTCCAGACGCCACCGCATTTAGTGTGTGCGGATACAAACAGCCCCACAAGGGAACTTGTCGTTTCTTGGGCTGTGAGACTGTTTGCTTTGGACCCCTCTGTTCATCTGGCCTGCCCTTCAGGGGCCGCTTGCACTCCCTTTCTGCGTGTTTCAGTGGCTGTTAGACTGCCAGGCTTTGCCATGGTTTCTAGGACTGCCTTGGAGCTGGGTATGCAGGGCTGGAAACCGGACAAGTGAAAACGCTAAGTGGTGCGACTCTGACATGACACTGGCTTTCCTGGGTCGCTGCAAGGCTAGGGTTAACATCTACCTTGTTCCTGGGTCACTGCGAGGCTAGGGTTAACATCTAGGCCTTGTTCCTGGGTCGCTGCGAGGCTGGGGTTAACATCTAGGCCTTGTTCCCGGGTCGCTGCAAAGCTAGGGTTAACATCTAGGCCTTGTTCCTGGTGTTCCTGGTGTTTTTGAGGCACAGAAGGTTTTCAGAGCATCTGCCTCTGCCCTTCAGAGAGAGAGAAGAGTATGGGTAGGGTTACAGGTGTGTCCTGCCACGCCCTGCATAAACCTCAGCTTCTTCTGGAGAAAGGACAATTGGTAGCAGATGGGCCCAGCTTGTGAGAGAAGTCTCCAGTGTCATTGAACATTGCCCCCTGGGGGAGGAGAGGCTTCTAAGCAGCCTGGGACCCTGTGTGCTTCACACTCTACCTTTGCTATGGGCTCTGTGCTTTTTATATGACTTTCTGGTTTTGGTTTCGTTTCTTTTTCCTTTCTTTCTTCCTTCCTTTCTTCCTCCTGCTCCTCCTCTTCCTCTTCCTCCTCTTCTTCTTTTTCGGGTCTCAAGTTCCAGTTGTTCTGGAACCCACTATGTAGACTAGGCTGGCTTTGAACTCACAGAAATCTGCCTGTCTCTGCCTCCCACATGCCGGAATTAAAGGCATGCACCACCATATCTAGTTCATTAGACTTCTTGGTATTTTATTAAGCCTATGCTCCCAGGGGTTGTTTTTATTTGATGTCACTCGGAGCGTGACCAGACTATGCCCATCTAAGACGAGGTATCAGGCAGACAGGAGAATCGCCGGAGGCTCATGGACCAGCTATTGCTGAGTATGCAGAGTGCGAAACAGGAGAGACCACCTCAATCAGGTTGACGGTTAGACCCCACTCCCGAAAGTGACTTTGTTCCCATGTTCGTGGTGGCAAGTGTGAACCTCACACATACACTTGTCTCTGTCACCAAGAGATGAATACATATAAAAATTGTTTCAAAGGTAAACCAGATGTGGTTGTATATGGCTGTAACCCTAGAGTTTTCAAGACTGAAGCAGGACAATTACAAGTTCAAAGCCAACCTGGGCTACATTTAGAGTCATTGTGTCAGCCATGCCCTCCTCAAAAAACAAACAAAAACAACAGTGCCCTAAAGATCCTAGGGAAGGAAGGACATCCAGACTGGAAAGCGGAAGTATGTCTCATTGCAGATGACAAGATCTTACACAGAGAAAACCTCTAGCAAGATTGCTAGGTACAATATCAACATATAAAACTCAATTGCATTTCTGAACGCTATAAATGAACAATCTGAAAATGACATCAGAAAACAATTCTCTTTTATCAACACCAAAAACAATGGTTTAGGAATTAACACAGTTCTTTTTGTTGTGGTTTTGAGACAGGGTCTCTCATACAGCCTTGTTTGTCTAGGAACTCTCTATGTAGACCAGACTGGCCTAGAACTCACAGAGATTCACCTGCTTCTGCCACTTGAGAGCTGCCACCATACCTGGCACACAGATTCATTTGTGCAAATTAATTTCTTTTCTTTTTTAAAATGTTCTTTTTGTGTGGTTCTGGATGTTCCAGAACTTGATATGTAGGTCAGACCTGCCGGGAACACAGAGATCCACCTACTTCTGCATCTTGAAAGCTGGGATTAAAGGCATGCACGACTATGTCCAGTTACACAAATATTTTTAAAAGAAAATAGACAACCCATAAAAGGGAAACAAATTTTTTTAATAATTTTTTATTTCATTTTACATTCCAAAAACAGTTCTCCCTTTCACCCCTCCTTCCAGCCCCACTTACCTCCCCGCCAGCCCACCTCCTATCCAGCCTCTCATGGCACATTAAATTGGGACAGGACCAAGCTCCTCCCTCTGCATTAAGACTGAGCATGGCATCCCACCATAGAGAATGGGCTTCAATAAGCTAGCTCATGCACCAGGGTAGATCCTGGTCCTACTGCCAGGGGCCCCTCAGTCCAAACTTCACCACTGTGTCTCACACACAGAGGGCCTACTTCAGTCCCATGGAGGCTCCACAGCTATTGGTCTAGAGTTCGTGATTCTCCATGAGATTGGTCAGGCTGGCCTCGAACTCACAGAGATCCGCCTGCCTCTGCCTCCCGAGTGCTGGGATTAAAGGTGTGTGCCACCACCGCCCCTCTGTCTCTGTAGATTTCTCCATCATGATCTTGACCTCCCAGGGAAATGTATTTTCAAATCACAAGTCCAAGAATGACCAGCATATTACAACTCAATGGTAGAAAGACAAGCAACTTTAAAATGAGCAATTTAAACAGACATTTTTTCCAAAGGAAATATACTATCAACCAATAAACACATTAAATGATGCTTGACACTATTATCCTCTAGGGAAAGGCTAATCAAAACCCACAAATAGATGCGATTGTACAAGTCATAAGATGGCTATAACCAGGGGATAGTATCAGTAAGGATGCTGTTGGGGAAATTTTAAATTATACAGTTCACTTAAATAGTTTCACAGAACTAAATACAGAGTAAATACATGACCCAGAAATCCTGTTCTTAGCTTCAATACTAAAGAGAGTTGAAAACACACACACACATACAAAAACTGATATTCATAACAGCGATGTTCATAAAAGCCAAGCTGTGGAAGCAACACATAAGCCCCAACCACCTTCCCTCTTCTTCCCCTAGGATTTCTGTCTAGAAGCTGTTGTAAAATTAAAAAATAGTGGTGTGAGAGAAAAAGATAACTCACGTGGAGGGGTTTTTATTAGGGGAAAGGGAAGATTAAAAAGGGGAAAGAAAGACCGGCCTCTGGAGACAGGAACAGTAGAAGAGAAAAGGGGGGAGGGGAAGACAGAACAGGCAGAGAAGCGGGGGAGAGAGGGAGGGAGAAGGTGAATGTACATGGGAGGTACTTTGTTTTGTTTTTTTTTTTT
>NW_004949101.1:18570223-18576131 GCF_000317375.1 Microtus ochrogaster | reverse complement strand
CCTTCCATGTACACTTGCACACCAGAAGAGGGCACCAGACCCCATTACAGATGGCTGTGAGCCACCATAAGTTGCTGGAAATTGAACTCAGGACCTCTGGAAGAGCAGTCAGTGCTCTTAACCACTGAGCCATCTCGCCAGCCCTACAGTAGATGTTCTTAATGGCAGCAACTGAGGATGTATCCTGTCAGAACCCTAAGGGCAGGCCAGTGCAGATGCCTGAATACCAGCAGAAGTGGGTTTGGGGTAGCTTCCTTTCTTTTGGTGTAGGGGGTTTGGTAGCTTAGCCTGATTCCTGCAGGTGGTCCCAGTGGTATAACTTTACTCATTAAGAGTTGAGTAGAGAGGGCAGGGCGTGGTTGCAGATGCCTTAAATCCCAGCACTTGGGAGGCAGAGGCAGGCAGATCTCCTTGAGTTTGAGGCCAGCCTGGTCTACAAGAGCAAGTTCCAGGACAAGCTCCAAAGCTACAGAGAAACCTTGTCTTGAAAAACAAACAAAAAAAATCTCTGCACTCAGGTAGAGACAGGTGAGGTGGATCTCTGGTCTACAAATCGACTTCCAGTACAGTCAGGACTACATGGAGCAGTGGTTCTCAACCTTCCTAATGCTGCGACCCTTTAATACAGTTCCTCATGTTGTTGTGACCTCCTCCATAAAATTATTTTTGTTGCTTCATAACTGTAATTTTGCTACTGCTGTGAATTGTAATGTAAATATTTTTGGAGATAAAGAGTTGGCAAAGGGGTTGCGACACATAGGTTGAGAACAGCAAGCCTAGAGACCCCCGTCTCAAGTAAGCAAGCAAGCATACAAACAAACAGATAATAAAGAGTTGGGTAGAGAGGACAGAGGTTGGTGCTCAACATCTGTATTTCGGTTGCAACCAAGACTCCAGAGTTTTGTTCGGCTGTGGTGAGGCACGCCTTTAATTCCAGCACTCGGGAGGCAGAGGCAGGCAGATCTCTGTCAGTTCTAGGCCAGCCTTATCTACAAGAGGACAGCTAGGACTCCTACACAGAGAAACCCTATCTCAAAAAACCAGATTCCAGAGTCTCTTAGCATCAGCATCAGGATGTAATCGGAAAGTTACCCAAAGGAACAGAAAAGAATCTTTGAAGATAGCTCTATGAGGTCCTAATTGATTGAGCGACTAAGGGCCACAGAGGTCACACACTAAAGTGGAGTGGGTTTTAGAGCGGTTTGCAGGATACAGCTGAGAGAAGAGGCAGATATGCTGCTGTGTGTGTAGATTTAACCGGCCTAATCACGTCACGGTTTTGGTTCCCGGTCGACCCTGCAAAATGGAAGGACCAGGGTGGGGCGGGCCGAACACGAGGAACTACATTTCCCAGCAAGCCGCGGGGAGGAGGGTGTGGAATCGGGGATTCCGGCCTTTCCTCCTGGCCGCGAGTGGGGTGGCAGCCCAGGTCTCCGGTCCTGGGTTGGCGGAAGCATGGAACCCGACGGCCGGTGGCGGAGCCTGCCCAGCGGGCCCAGCCTGAAGCACTTGACCCACCCCTCGTACGCGATTCCTCCGGAGCAGCAAAAGGCGGCGTTGCAGGACCTGACGCGGGCGCACGTGGACTCCTTCAACTACGCGGTGCTGGAGGGGCTGAGCCACGCGGTGCAGGTGAACTGCACGCCCTCGGCCCGAGTGGGGCCCGGAGGGTTCCAGAGGATGGAGGAGGTGGTCGGGAATCCGCAGTACGACCTTAAATAGTGACACTCACTCACCGTGCAAGGCTTTGGGTAGTTCAGAGAGAAAAGCGCTTCGTTGCAACTTTAGCCGAGTAGTGTAGGAAAAGATGTTTTTGTGATTTTAGGGTTTATATGTGAGTACGAACCCTGGTTTAGAGTGAATCGTTTCTGGGTACTGTGAGATGAGTGATAAAGTGAACTGTTTGGGATTATGTTTTCCCACCATTCAAAGCGCCCCCGCCTTTTCCTACCTGGACTCTTAATTTTTTTTTTTTTTTTGTTTGTTTTTCGAGACAGGGTTTTTCTGTGGTTTTGGAGCCTGTCCTGGAACTAGCTCTTGTAGACCAGGCTGGTCTCGAACTCACAAAGATCCGCCTGCCTCTGCCTCCCAAGTGCTGGGATTAAAGGCGTGCGCCACCACCGCCCGGCTGGACTCTTAATTTCTAAAACTACCTCAGAAGGTTGCAAACTGCGGCAAGGTCACCCTTCAGTTTCCTTCTCTTAGAGAAGTTTTCTTTTTTGGGGGAGGGGGGGTTGTGCTCGAGGCAGGGTTTCTCTGTGTATACCAGGCTGGCCTCGAACTCAGACAGAGATCCGCCACCTCTGCCTCCTGAGTTCTGGAATTAAAGGAGTGCTTAATTAATTAATGCTACCACCTAGCTTCCTTCTCTTAAAGAGAAAAACTGGCTGCCGTTCTGAGTTAGGCTTGTTGAGAAAGATAAAAGTCCTAGGGAATCAGGCTAACAATGGTAGCGGACTTCAGGTAAGGACGATGGGGGAGGTCACTTTTTGTTAGCATCCTTAGTCTCTCCTGGCACTAGGCTCTGAAAGTAAGAACATGCCGATTTCCGGTTAGAGAGCTCAGGTTTGGGTGCTCCTCGGGGTTGTTGGTTGTGTAGAGGTAGCAGGCACCAGCAGCTAGCCAGTACTCTTGAGAATTGCCCTAAGATGTAGTTTACTGCGTCAGGAGCAGGAGGGAAGTGCGCTCATCACCTGGAGGTTTTGTTGTTGAACAGTTGTGCTGTGGGAGATAGGGATGGAGATGCTTTGGCGAGCTTTGACTGCCAGACTGATACTCGAAAACAGGAGCCATTTAGAAATCTTTGCATCGTCAGGCAGGCTTCAGTCTGAGGGGATAAAGTGTGCGAAGGTAAACATGAAGAATGACAGTAAGAGCGAGAGTGTCCCTATTCTTGCGCATGCGCAGCAGTTCTCTTGTCTTTCTGTGTGGAGGAGGTAGACTTGGCTCAGCCTTTTCCTTATCTGTAGAGCCTGCTGCACAATCAAATGCAAAAGGCCCTTAGTAGAATGCATTATGGTTAAGTAGTTGGTAAAGTTACCAGTTAGTTGTAGCGTTAGTTTTTGGGGTTTAGTTGGCGTTATAGACATCAGTGAGTGTAGAACATACATGATTCCGAAAAGTGCCTTGAAAAATACAAGTGACTGAGCAGCATGAATTGTATTTCAGGCCATTCCTCCCTTTGAATTTGCTTTCAAAGATGAGCGCATATCTCTTACTATCGTGGATGCTGTCATCAGTCCGCCCTCAGTGCCCAAAGGGACCATCTGCAAAGAGCTCAGCGTTTACCCAGCCGAGTGCCGGGGACGACGGAGCACCTACCGTGGGAGGCTGACGGTGAGCATCAGTCATGCCAGGTGGCTGTCCCTGCCCAGTTTGGAGACTCAAGGTTATAGGAAAGGTCTGCTTTCTTAGCGTTGCCACTTAGAGAATGGTATCTTCTCAGTCTAAAACATGAAGTCAATTCGCTGTGACCTTCCTTCTTTCAAACTCATTTGTGGGTCTGGAGAAATGACTGGTTAAAAGCACTGGTTATTTTTCGAGATGACCAGGATTTGGTTCCCAGCGCCATATTGTGGTTCATAACTGCCAGTAACTCCAGTTCCAGCAGATCTAATGCCCTCTTCTGGCCCCCACTGGCACCAGACACAAATCTGGTACATAGGCATACAAGCAGTCAAACCATTCATATTCATAAAAATAAGTACATCTAAACATTTTTTTAAATATTCATTGGTGCTCACAGGTCCATATAGTTTATTTTTGTTGTTGTTTTCATGTAGGCTGACATCAGCTGGGCAGTGAACGGAGTCCCCAAAGGAGTCATTAAACAGTTTCTTGGCTATGTTCCCATCATGGTAAAGTCTAAACTTTGCAACTTATACAACCTTCCTCCGCAAGGCCTCATTGAGCACCATGAAGAGGCAGAGGTAAGTGCAGGGATCTAGGCTGTGGGGCGGCAGTGGGGGCCGCCATCAGAGGTGGGGAAGCAGGGAATTGCCAATGGAAGTCGGTTTTTCGACTTCTGGTTCTAGGTATGTCGTATGGAGAGCTGCTGCTGTGTCTGGGTGCTATGCATGGATTCCTTCCTGTCTGCTGAGGCAGTGTGGGAAGCCGCTGTATGCTGAAGAATGTTATTGTTTTGGGCAGTGTACTAGGAGGTTCCCCCTCCCCCAGAAATCTTTTTCTTTTCCCTTTTCTTCCCTCCTCCTCTTCCTACTTCCCTTTCCCTCTTTCTGCTTCGTCTTCCTGAGCATTGAACCCTGGGCCTTCGCCCATGTGAATTGTAGTTCTGCTACCAGGCTACACTCCCAACCCAAATTTTCTTTTCTCTTTTATGACCTTCCTTTCTTTCCTTTTGGGTGGTGGGGCGGGGTGGGTCTTGCTATTAATTAGCCTTGGCTGGCCTGTAACTAGGTGTATATAGATCAGTCAGGCTGGCCTTCAGCGTGCAGAGATCCATCTTAATCTGCCTCCCCCCCCCTCCACACACACACACACAGTGCTGTGATTAACAGTGTGTGTACAGCCAAGCCTGGCTGTTTCCTTTGTGTGGGAGTGGGGTGTGGGGTTGAAGGGCATTTTAGTAACATAGTCCGTATATAGATGTCAAAGGATCCGTGGACAATGTGAGGAGTTGATTCTCTCCTTCCATCACCTGGGTCTCAGGGCTTGAACTCAGATCTTCAGGCCCTATAGCAAATTCCTTTACCCCCTTAGCCATTCCATTTATCAGTGGTGAGGGCTGTGGAGAATTTAAGTCACCCCAAGCCTCAGTTTCCTCTGGTGAAACCAAGCAGACCAATAGGTAGGAGGATAAGAGCTTCATGAACAGAGCGTCCTGTAGAATGTGCCTATTCGATATCAGGCGTTAGCAAATACTCCCTGTTATAAACGTTTTCATGTTTTTTTGTTTTTGTTTGTTTGGTTTTTTTTTGTTTGTTTGTTTTTGTTTTTTCGAGACAGGGTTTCTCTGTGGCTTTGTAATCTGTCCTGGAACTAGCTCTGTAGACCAGGCTGGTCTCGAACTCACAGAGATCCGCCTGCCTCTACCTCCCGAGTGCTGGGATTAAAGGACGTAATCTGTCCTGGAACTAGCTCTGTAGACCAGGCTGGTCTCGAACTCACAGAGATCCGCCTGCCTCTGCCTCCCGAGTGCTGGGATTAAAGGACGTTTTCATATGTTTATCTAGTCCAGATTTCTAGTTGGAAAAGCTTTTATGAAATCAACCTCTTTTTTTCCCTTTTTTCTTTTAAACTTAACATTTTTATCTTTAGATTTTGGAATAAGTTTTGTCTAAATAGTGCTTGGGGATGGAAATAATTTGGGACAGAAAAGCTTGAGCCTGTCAGGTTGGAGGGGATGGCTTTGTTTATCTGCTCTCCATTTGTCCTGTGTCTTTTGGACCCTGGTTGTGTATTTGACAAGACTTTCTGGAGCCTGTGCTGTTTCCATAGAGCAGTGTCCCTTTCACCAATGAGTGCCTCTTCTGGGAGCTGCACTTCATGTGACTAGAAATAGCTTTGTGTTTACTTAGTCATATACTTTTGTTTAACAGATGACAACCCTTGTCTTTGGCAGGAAATGGGAGGTTATTTTATAATCAATGGCATCGAAAAGGTCATCCGAATGTTGATTATGCCTCGGAGGAATTTCCCCATTGCCATGATAAGACCAAAGTGGAAAAGCAGAGGGCTTGGCTACACTCATTTCGGTAGGTTTTAGTGAACATTGGCATGTTGTTTTAGACAACTTGAAAACCATTTTTTTAAAAAATATTTATTTTAGCCGGGCGATGGTGGCACATGCCTTTAATCCCAGCACTCGGGAGGCAGAGGCAGGCGGATCTCCGTGAGTTCGAGACCAGCCTGGTCTACCGAGCTAGCTCCAGGACAGGCTCGAAAGCCA
>NW_004949101.1:18558959-18569872 GCF_000317375.1 Microtus ochrogaster | reverse complement strand
CTTGCTGTCTTGGAACTCACTCTGTAGACCAGGTTGTCTCAAACTCACAGATCCGTCTGCCTCTGCCTCTTGAGTGCTGGGATTAAAGGCGTGCACCACCACTGCCTGACTAACTGTACACCATCTTTAGTGTGTTTCTCTTACATGATTTTTGTTTGTTTTGCCATAAAACATTGTTGTACGATTCAGGTTGGTAGGTGCCATGTTTATCAAAGTATAAACTTTAAGTTACAGGCCAAGTACAGGGTGGGAAATGTTTCAGTGGGAAAGTCCTTTCTATAGAAGCACGAGGGTTGAGACCCCATCACCAACATTTAAAAACAAGAACAGAAGGTTTGGCAGTGCACAGCAACCTCCTGACTCTGGAGGGGAGGGGACATGGGGACAGGGGTTCCAGCTAATTTAGCCAAGAAGAAAGTTCCAGGTTCAGTGAGAGACTCTTCTCAAAAGACACAAATGGAGAAGCAATTGAGGAGGACATCTGGATGCCAGTCTCTGGCCTCTACCTGTGCCTGCGTGGGAGAGTAACACACAAACCACACACACACACACACACACACACACTACCTGTGTCTGCACAGGAGAGTATACTCCCACCAAACATATATAAACACAGTATACTAATACTAGTGTACAGCACTGTGATATCATTAATACTATTGTAATTCTGAAATTTGAAGATGGGGTAGATTTTTAAGTGTCTTGATATCACATGCACATACATACACAGTTGGTAACTGTATGTGGTACTTGATGTTTTAATTAACATGATTATGGTAATTGTTATGCAATACATGGATGCTTCTTAATAAACCTACAGTAAATTGAAAGTATTGTATATTAAAAATGGACTTCAAGGGGCCGGAGAGATGGCTCAGTGGTTTTAAGAGCATGTATCTTTCTTCCAGAGAACCTGAGTTCAGTCCCCAGCATCCATGTTGTGCAGTTCACAACTGCCTGTAGCTCCAGCTCCAGGGGACTTGACATCTCTGGCCTTTGTTGTCATCTGCACACATAAGAACACATGCACACAAACACACACACACACACAAATACACACATTCACTCAAATGATTTAAAATAAGTAAATATATTTGTTTTAAGTTAAAAAAAATATGCTTAAAGCCAGGTGTGGTGTTTCACATCTTTAATCCCACACTCAGGAAGCAGAGGCAGGTGGATCTCTGAATTTGAGGACGCCTGGTCTACACTGAATTCCAGGACAGGAATGTCAGTGATACAAAATAGACCCTAACTCCAAAAAAAAAAAAAAAAAAGTACTTGGAGGTGGAGACCGGTTTGGGGACAGGTTTGTCTAACCTGCAGAAGTTTCTGGGCTCATTGCATGACACCACACACATAGTAATGCTCTCGGTGCCAGCATAGTAGCTTAGCTTGGCAAAGCCTAACCGTGCTCAGAACAGTAATTAATACATTAGCATACAGTTTGGAAAAATCACCTAAAACAAAGCCTGTTTCATGAGCAAGTGTTGATCATCTCATGTTTCTACACAGATTTGGCTTTTTGTACACATGAGCTATGAAAACTCTGTATTCAAAACCATTGGCAGTTCGGGAAATGGAAGATGATCGTTTTCCCCTTTGATCTCCTGGCTGGCTGGGAGCAGTGGCTCACTGCTACTGTCCAGTATCATGGGGAAATGCACAGCATTGTTAGTCTAGGAAAAGGTCTCAGTTCAGAAAGTGAGATGCAGATTCTACTGAATAGACATGGCTCGTGTGCACCATGGTGAAGCTGGCAAATTGCAGGTGGCTCGTGGTAACGTTGGTGCCATTGTATATGTAGAAATCAAATCACCTTAATACGTATAGTGTTTATTCACAAAGAAAATGAAATATACACAGAAAGTAATTTCATAGTGAGAACACTTGCCTATTTTTAGCCAGAAAGACTTCATGTATTTATGAGATTGCTTTTGAGGATGAAGGCTGGCCTGACTTAGCACCTGTGTCCAGAAACCTGAGAGGTCCCCGGTTTAGTCTGCCTTGACACACCCTCAGGAGACTGGCTTGTGTTCGCTGTCTGTGACAGTGCCTGGCATTGTAAGATTAGCATATGGCATTCTCTAGTAATGTCTACATTTATATTACATAATGTATCATTTATACTTGAGATAAAAATCTAACTTTAATAGTTGCCAAAGATGTAACACCTAGGAGAACAGTATCTCAGCATATCAGGACATGAAGTTGCTGGTTCTTTGCTCTGTTGATGTAGTGTCCAGGATAAGCCTGAAGGCTGAGTTCTGGTGTCCATCAGGACGTTAGATAAGTAACCGAATCTTGACCAGGCCCATAGGGCACTGTGGACAGGAGGTGCGCTCTGCAGGGTGATCCAAGAATAAGGTGCTACGGTCCCCAGCTGACGGAAACCCTGGAAGTTTGGCCAGTCATAGCTTCAGCTATTTCCATGTGCTCCAGAAAACATTTGGCAAGGTCTGTGGGCATTTTTGATTGCCTGACTTAGTTAATCTTTTTTTTTTTTTTAGTTTTTTCGAGACAGGGTTTCTCTGTGGTTTTGGTGGAACTCCCTTTGTAGACCAGGCTGGTCTCGAACTCACAGAGATCTGCCTGCCTCTGCCTCCCGAGTGCTGGGATTAAAGGCGTGCGCCACCACCATCCGGCTTAGTTAATCTTTTTCGTTGTTTGATTGGTTGGTTGGTGGGTTGGCTTTTGTTGTTTCATTTTGTTTTTTTTGTTTGAGACGGATCTTTCTGGGTAGTACTGGCTGTCCTTGGAACTAGCTGTGTAGACCAGGCTGACCTTGAACTGCCCCTTCCTCCCAAGTGCTGGGAGTAAAGGCTTACCGTGCTAAGTGATTTGCCATTGATTATGGTGATAAAATGATCAGACGGCAAATGAAAGAATTGGGCCCTGACTCCTTGCTCCTCCTCTGGCAGGGGTCTCCATGCACTGTGTGAGAGAAGAGCATTCCGCCGTCAACATGAACCTTCACTATGTGGAGAATGGCACAGTTATGTTGAACTTTATTTACCGGAAAGAGCTGTTTTTCCTTCCTTTGGGATTTGCACTTAAGGTGAGATGAGATGAATATGTCTTTGATATAAATAGGCTCATTGGAAGCTGTATTTTGTACACGAGTGAATGGTTTCTTTCTGTTAAAGTACACGTGCATGTAATGTTACCCAGGCTTTTGAGGAGGCAGTCTGGAGGCTGCAAGTTCTAGGCCAGCTAGAGTAACATACCAAGACCCTGTCTCCCCCCACCCCCGCTCATACCATAAACAGAGCATGACCATATATGCTGTACTAATTAGTTGCTCTATTAAAACCAGTTGCTTGAAATAAACATTTCTCAGAGTCTCGGAGATGTAGCATTTGGTAGCAGCTTGACTGCATAGGTCATAGGTCACACCGAAGTTTTTGGAGGTGCTCCCGGGGTGATGAGATGACTCCACGGGAAAAAGCGCCTGCCATGCAAGCCTGACAGCCTGCATTGGTCCCCAGAACCCCCAGTGGAAGGGAGACCTAACTCCCAAAACTTGTTCTCTGACCTCCTTCATGTGTTGTGGCTTGTGTATGCCTACACATGCTCTCTCTCTCTCGCTTTCAAATAAGAATTAAAATTTTAAAAATAAATAAAGTGCTGCGGTCACTTGGCTTGACTAGGCTTCCAGGACCCAGTAGCGAGTTGGTGGCTCACTTGGTGGCTATTGGTCGGAGGTCTCAGTTCCCCCTCTCCCCTGGGAGTTAGCCCAGAGGATGAGATAGAGGACGGTCTATGCCCTAGCCTTGGGGATCTGGCATCTCCTTTTTGCCATATTTTGGTCATGTAGGGACAGCCCTAATTCAGAGTGGGAGGAAACACGATCCCGTTTTTTGCCTACCTAGAAGTAGAATCACTGCGACTTCGATGTTTGGCTGGTGTAAAGAGAATGTTTTGTTTCGGAGGGCTAGTTTTGCTTGGACATTAACAATTATTAGAGGGGAAGATTGTAACTAAGTGAGTTAAACCTTTGGTAGTTGTTTAAAAGAAAAAGAAAGCTTTAAATTTTTTTTTTTTTTCTATTTCAGGCACTTGTGAGCTTTTCCGACTATCAGATTTTCCAGGAGCTCATCAAAGGCAAAGAGGAGGACTCTTTCTTTAAGAATTCTGTCTCTCAGATGTTGAGGATTGTCATGGAAGAGGGCTGCTCCACGCAGAAGCAGGTCCTTAACTATCTGGGCGAGCGCTTCAGAGTGAAGCTCAGTCTCCCTGACTGGTACCCAAATGAGGAAGCTGCCAAGTTCCTGTTCAAGTATGTGTGCTTTGGGCTGGGAAGGGAGAGGGGGAAAGATGGGTTCTATGCCTAGGAAGTGAGCCTGGGTAGCATGCTGTGGTCCTAGCCAGGAGGGCAGCTTTGCTTCTTTCATTCCATGTTAATTTCTAGTTTGCTGCAGTGTTCAAGTAAGACAGTAAGCGCTGGAGGTCACCAATGTTGACATTTTGTTGGTTACAGCGATCACTTTGTCTCTGCATAGACACACATTGCCTCTCTGTATCTCTGAAAGTTGCAGACAACATGGGGCTGTATTTCCCTGTAGCAACGACTCTCTTCCATAACCACGAATTAAAGGAGCTGAGTCCTAGATCACCCTGGCAGGAGCCGAGCACTTGGGATGTGGCCCATGCGGCTGAGAAAGTGAAGTGTTGTTTTTAACTGAGCTGGAGTAGCTGCAGGTGTTACTGATTGTTCTCTATTGCTGAGCACAGCTTTAGACTTGGTGGCAATATCTGCTGCTGTAGCCAGCAAAGGTGAAGTTTTGGAAGAAATGTTAGGTAAACGTGAAGTAGGCACCTTGGTCATTGAGCTGGACAGAAGGCAGAACTGCTTTAAGGTTTCTGTTTCTCTGTCAGCCAGTGCATTTGTATCCACCTGAAGTCTGATACTGAGAAGTTTTACCTGCTCTGTCTCATGACCCGGAAGCTCTTTGCTCTAGCCAGAGGCGAGTGTATGGAGGACAACCCCGATAGCTTAGTGAATCAGGAAGTCCTTACCCCCGGGCAGCTCTTCCTGATGTTTCTGAAGGTAAGTGTGCTCTGAGGATTCTAGTTTGGGCATCTTACATCGCGTCCTTTTGTTCAGCAGTAAGGGACTTAATCAAAACTCTGGCTCCAGATTCTATGT
Organism: Microtus ochrogaster; assembly: GCF_000317375.1. Lineage (NCBI taxonomy): Eukaryota > Metazoa > Chordata > Mammalia > Rodentia > Cricetidae > Microtus > Microtus ochrogaster. Next base: position 18,564,723 of record NW_004949101.1, on the reverse strand, counting down.
CACCTGTACATATGTGATCTTATGTTTCCATGTAAAACCTGAGGCTCTCAAATGAAAGGTAGGGTTGTTTTTTTTTTTTTAATGAGACTGACTTAGTTTTCTTTCTTTCCTTTTTAAAAAAATTTTGTTTTCAAGGCAGGATTTCTCTGTGTGTTCCTGGCTGTCCTGTAACTCACTCAGTAGACCAGGGCTGGCCTCGAACTCAAAGATATCTGCCTGCCTCTTCCTCCCGAGTGCTGGGATTAAAGGTTTGTACCACCACTGTCCAGCTGACTTAGCGTTCTTAATATGATTTCAGTTAATGGACTTCTTCAGTTGAATCTACTTTCCTCCAAATTATAAAACTTCATTCCTTATAGCTTAAAAAAAAAAATGCCAAAAAACAAAAAACCCTTCTATTATGAATACATGCACTGTGTTTTCCTTATCCGTTTCTCTTTGTTACCTGGGCTGGTTAATAACGTCTGTTCTGTAAGCAGTGCTGCATTGGTATGCAGTTGGTGTGCAAGAATTTTTGTGATACATTGATTTAATCCTTCAGGGTCACACAGAAGTTTTAATATTTAATAATATATTTTTATTTTATGTGTGTTGGTGTTTTGCCTGCATGTATGTCTGTATGAGGGTGTCGGGTCCCCTGGAACTGGAGTTACAGACAGTTGTGAGCTGCCATGTGGGTGTTGAGAATTGAACCTGGGTTCTTTGGAAGAGCAGTCAGTGCCCTGAACTGCTGAGCCATCTCTCCAGCCCCAGGCCTATTTTTAATATTCTGAGGAACCGTAATTCTTCCGTAATGGCAGCGCTGATTCACCTTCCCCTGCAGTGCACCAGGCTCCCCATCTGTCCGCGTCTTCTCCACATTATTTTCTCAACTGCTGTTCTGATGGGTTGCGGAGAATCTCATTGTTGTTTCTGTTTGCGTTTCCCCAGTGACTGGTGACATTGACCGTTTCTTAATGTTTATTACCCATTTGTGCTTCACTTTCTGAAAACTGTCTCTGCTTTATCTCATTTATTGATTGGATTGTTGGCCTTTTTAAAAAAAATTGTGAAAAAAAAAGAAAAACAAATTGTGTACTATATGCGTGTGACTGTTATGTTGCTTGTGCATACATTCAGGCAGTTTTTTGTTTTTCCTTTTTTAAAATTGTTTTTACTGAGCTGTGTATTTTTCTCTGCTCCCTTCCCTGTCTCTCCCCTCCCCTTCAGTCAATCCTCTCCCATGATCCCCCAAGCTCCCAATTTACTCAGGAGATCTCGTCTTTTTCTACTTCCCATGTAGGTTAGATCCATGTATGTCTCTTAGGGTCCTCATTGTTGTCTAGGTTCTCTGGGATTATGAATTGTAGGCTGGTTTTTCTTTGCTTTATGTCTAAAAGCTCCTGGAGGGCAGGCCCACTATCCGGATCCCATGTGTCAGATTTTGTGACCTCTGCAAGAGCAGTGCTCACTCTTAACCACGGAGCAATCTCTCCAGCCCCTGTAACAAGTCTTTCTCTGTCCCACCAGCTAACTAGCTCCCAAATAAAAACACTGAGACTAATTCATATGAAAGCTTGGCCTTAGCTCAGGCCTGTTTCTAATTAGCTCTTACAGCTTGAATTAATGTGTTTCTATTGATCTGTGTGCTGCCATGTGGTTGTGACTTTTACCTCTTCTCCTGCATGTCTTGCTTCCTCTGCGTCTGGCTGGCGACTCCCCCTTTCTTCTTCCCAGAGCTGTCTGTCTAAAAGTCCCACCTATACCTTCTCTCTAGCTATTGGCCATTTAGCTTTTTATTAAACACAGTGACCTATCTTTACACAGTGTAATCAAATCAACAAGCCCCTGATGTAGACTTCCTGTCTCTGTCTTTAAGAATGCTAGATTTTCAGTTGTACATTGAAGGGCTGTCTTTTACAACCCTGGTTGGGCTAAAGATGCATCCTTTGCCGCATGTATAAACAGTGGGCCTTTATACTGGATTGTGTAGATTGTTTGGGGCTAGATATAGCATTTATGATATTTAAAGCATGTACTACTTTAAATTTAACATTTTCTTCTTTCAGGAAAAAATGGAAAATTGGCTAGTGTCTATTAAGATAGCTTTAGATAAGAGGGCTCAGAAGACCAATGTATCCATAAACAGTGAGAATTTGCTGAAGATATTTAGTATGGGATCAGAACTAACGAAACCATTTGAATATCTTCTTGCTACTGGAAATCTGCGTTCAAAAACAGGTAAAATGAAACAGATAGGCTATTTATATTTTTCAAATTATGTGCATAATATAATAAAATATGTTGCTGCAGAATTCTAGAGTAAGCTAACCCTCACTGAAGTCAGATTTTATAGTAAATTTTAACAAATGTCTGCCAACCTAAAGGGTTCAGCGAAGTGTCTTGCTTTTGTAAATCCAGCGCTAGTGAACAGACACATTCCGTGACTTCTGAAAAGCGGTGACCGCATGTCTGTCTGGACATACAGACAGACCGCATATGTCTGCAGGTCTACAGCTGCAGCCTGGAAGGGTTTGGATTTGTGTCCCTCCCTAAACCTCTTGTATTAGAATGAACTGAAAAAATAAGAAAGGTTGGGCTGGAGAGATGGCTCAGAGGTTAAGAGCACTGACTGCTCTTCCAGAGGTCCTGAGTTCAATTCCCAGCAACCACATGGTGGCTCACCAGCATCTGTAATGAGGTCTGGTGCCCTCTTCTGGCCAGCAAGCATACAGATAGACAGAACACTGTATACATAATAAATAAATAAATAAATAAATAAATAAATAAATAAATAAATAAAAATAAATCTTTAAAAAAAAATAAGAAAGGTTAACTGGGATCCAGAAATCTGCTTTTCTATTTGGACAGGTGCCACTGATTTCTCTCGTTAGCATGCTAGCAAGTGCTTATGCAATGGCAGGGCTCTCAGACCAATCTAATCTGATTTTTCCCCATTTATCAGAACTAATATTCTGGGCTGCAAATGTGTATGTGGGGGGAGGTTATCAGAACTAATATCCCATGTTGCAAACATATATGTGGAGGGTGGGGGTTGGTCTGGGGAATTGAACCCAGGGCCCGCTCATATATTAGACAAATGCTCTTACCACTGAGCTATATCCCTAGCCCTGAAGCATCAGAAACAGACAGTTTGGGGCTTTTAAAAAAGACTTTGTCTTGATTTGAGTGTCTTGTTCTTTATTAAGGTCTCGGCTTCCTGCAAGACTCTGGCCTGTGTGTTGTGGCTGACAAGCTGAACTTCATTCGCTATCTCTCCCATTTCCGCTGTGTGCACAGAGGGGCTGACTTTGCCAAGATGAGGACCACCACAGTGCGCAGGCTGCTCCCAGAGTCCTGGGGCTTCCTCTGTCCTGTGCACACCCCAGACGGAGCACCGTGTGGGCTGCTGAACCACCTGACTGCCACATGCGAGGTTGTCACGAAATTTGTGTACACCGCATCTGTCCCGGCCTTGCTCTGTGGCTTAGGTAGGACACTGGACAGTCCAGCTGGGTCTGCTGGCTTTGCACAGCCTCAAGCAGCAAAGTTGCCCTTTGGGGTTCAGCAGAGAATTCCTTTTCAGTCCTCCATGCGTGAGTCGGACTGCATCCTTGGCTTCTCTCTCGTGCATTTCTGGAACTAAAACCAGCAAAATGTCATTGGTGTTGGTAATAGAAAGGTGTGAATGAGCGTAGCCATTAGTATTCAGAGTTTAGATGCTGTTGTGTATGGAAAGGGATTTTGTGCAAACCTCCCTTGTGCCCAGCCATTCTCTCAGATCCTTTTCTAGATTCTCTATGGCCTTGATGAAGCAGTTTATAAGCAGTATGGAAGTTTTTGTGCTGTATAGACTGCAACATGAATTCTAATTGTTCTTATAATAAAAACCTGGAGTCAGGATATCAGGGTGTGGAAGCTGAAGGATCAGAGAAGCAGAGCAGTCAGCCACTAGAGAGTTCTTACTTCTACCACTACTCAGACCAAAGGGGTCTATGAATCCTCAGACTGCTGCTGTCTCTGAAACCTCAAACTACATCTCTCTATGAATCCTCAGACTGCCCTGAGTTCCTGTCTCCTCCCGCCTTATATTCCTCTCTCTACCCATCCACATCACTTTTTTCTCCACCTTCCTAGCGCTGGGATTAAAGGCATTTGATCCCAAAGGCTGGAATCATCTTCTGGTTTCTCTTTTAGACAGAGTCAGTTTCAGGCAGCTCAGGGTGACCTTGAACTGCCTCTGAGAGTACTGGGCTTAAAGGTGTTCGCCACTACTGCCTGGTTTCTATGGCTGACTAGTGACCTAGCTCTGCATTCTGACCTTCAGGCAAGCTTTATTTGTTAGAGCACAAACAAATTGTCACTACAACAGATAGGACAATTGGCCAGCCGCACTGAGAAAGCAGTCCCAGTGTCTCCGGGACCTGGAAATGTTGGATGAAGCCTTCTGATTTTATTATTCTGTTTGTCCCCTCCCAGGTGTCACTCCTGTTGATGCGGCATCTTGTCGACCATACAGTGACTGCTACCCTGTCCTGCTGGATGGTGTCATGGTGGGCTGGGTGGATAAGGATCTTGCTCCTGAGGTTGCAGATGCTCTCCGTCGCTTTAAGGTGATCGTCGGTCTCTTGGTTGCCTTATCTCCTGACTTCTGGTGTTCAGTCCTCTCCTGATTGATGAGGTGTTACGCGCTGGTTTAGAGTGATCATGCAGTTGGGATTGAAGCTAATTTCGGAAGTACCTGACTCTTGCTTGCTCTGATAGTCTTGCCTTCTATGTTGGGTCAGTGACAGACATGTGACCTATGATTATTTATTAGGCGTTTCATTGAGGCCCCTGTCTGCTTATCTATCCAGTGTGACTCCATAGGAGTACCACCAGCTGGCTGCTTCCCAGCTGAGCCTCTTGTTTGTCCTTGCTAACCTGGACCTCTTAGGTTGGTGTCAGGCTAGAGTTTCTCAGGGGTAATTTGTGGAGAGAGAGTTGAAAGCTATGCAATGGTTCCTTTCCTTGGGTAACTTCACCCACTGATTGATTGTTCCCTGCTGAGTTATTCCCGCCCCCTTGGCTATCTTTGCTAAATTATTGTGACTGTGGTGGATGTCCTGCCCCCACTCTGTAGTCCACACGGGCCTCGGCCATCCTCCCTTAGCCCAGTCAGAATTCTATTTTTTTTTTAAGATTTTACTATGTAAATAGTGTTCCTGCTTGCATGCCAGAAGAGGGCACCAGATCTAATAGATGGTTGCTGGGAACTGAACTCAGGACCTCTGGAAGAGCAACCAGTGCTCTTAACCTCTGGGCTCTCTCTCCAGCTCCCTCAGAATTTTTTATTCTACTCTTTTTATTTTTTTTTTGTAAAGATTTATTTATTTATTTTACATATGAGTACTTTATCTGCATGTACGACTTTATGCCAGAAGAGGGCACCAGGTCTCACTATGGATGGTTGTGAGACACCATGTGGTTGCTGGGGATTGAACTCAGGACCCCTGGAGGAGCAGCCAATGCTCTTAACCTCTGAGCCACCTCTCCAGCCCCTATTCTACTCTTCTTAAGCTTTTGCCTCTACTGAGGTTTGTTTTGGTGACCTGAATATTTTTATTTTGGTTTTACATGCCGATGATTTTTAAATTTTTCTTTCTGTATTTGGCTTTCTTTTATCGGTTCATTTTTTTTCTTTTTCTTTTTGATTTTTCGAGTCAGGGTTTCTCCGTAGCTTTTGGTTTCTGTCCTGGAACTAGCTCTTGTAGACCAGGCTGGCCTCAAACTCACAGAGATCCGC
>NW_004949101.1:18557184-18558324 GCF_000317375.1 Microtus ochrogaster | reverse complement strand
GTGTAAGCCACTTGACATGGGTGCTGGGAACTGAACCCCAGCTTTTAAAAGTGAGTGCAGTGTCTGCTCTGTCTCCCTACTGTGTAGCCATCTCAGCATCCCCGTTTGCTTTGTTTTATTCTTTTTAATTTTCAAAAGAAAGACCCTTTTCATGTAACTGTTTGAAAGGAAATTCATTAATCTATATTTCAGACATCAGAGAATAAACTTGCCTTTTCTTAATCTTTTGCCGTTTCTCAAGTGGGCTGAGTGGCCTTCTATGCAGGGTAAGGCTGGAGCGGACAGCTGTGGTCTTGGAACACTAGGTTTACTACTAGGGTGATGGAATTTCTTAGATGCTGCTCCTTTCCCATTCTTCCTGGCTCTGGTGGCAGGGAGGGCGGGGTAAAACATACGTTTGTTCTTCATTAAACTCTGTTCTACTGAAACAGGTGTTGAGGGAGAAAAGAATTCCTCCCTGGATGGAGGTGGCCCTGGTCCCCATGACAGGAAAGCCAAGCCTGTACCCAGGGTTGTATCTCTTCACCACCCCCTGCAGGCTGGTGAGGCCTGTGCAGAACTTGGACCTGGGCAAAGAAGAACTCATTGGAACGATGGAGCAGGTGGGTGCCTACCGCAGTGTGTGCTTACGTCGGATAGTTTCCGGGGCTCGCTTTCACTCTCAGGAGCATTGACAGAAAATCCAGCTGTTTTTCTGGTGCTCTTTGTCCAGCACTAAGTAGTTTTGTTGTTGTTGGGGTTGTTTTCCCCTTTTGGTTTTTCAAGACAGGCTTTCTCTGTGTATCTTTGATGCCTGCCCTGGAGCTCGCTCTGTAGACCAGGCTGGCCTTGAACTCACAGAGATCCGCCTGCCTCTGCTTCCCAAAGCTGGGATTAAAGGTGTGTGCCACCCCACCCCCACCCCCACTGCACTAAGTAGTTTTGAAGTCTTGCCACACTGCTAGAAAACTGAGGGAGGCTTGATGCTCACATAACTGCCCTTCCTTCCTGCCCAGAGTTCATGGTTCCTTTGCACCTGTCTCTGTCACAGTTGGTGACACTGAGGCATCTCTGTCTCTGTCTCATTTGTCATCTGCATCTTTGCCAAACTAGAGTTTGTACCTACTTTAAATTTTTATTTTAAAAAAAGTTGAAGCTGGG
>NW_004949101.1:18546208-18556644 GCF_000317375.1 Microtus ochrogaster | reverse complement strand
AATTAATTAATTAACTTAAGAAAAAAGAAATATCTAAGGGGAAAGTATTGTGTGCCTAGCACACACAGACCGGGTCCTAACGCCAGTTCCACAACAGTAGCAGAGAAGAGCAGAGCTCCTCAGCATTCATGACTGGGGCGAGGAACTTAAACACTGCAGCCTTGAGCGCTACCCCCTGGGAAGCACCGAGACAACCAGTTATTTTGTGCTTTTCCTTCCTTACCCTCCTCTGCTCCAGCTCTTCATGAACGTTGCCATTTTTGAGGATGAGGTTTTTGCCGGAATTTCCACACACCAGGAGCTCTTCCCTCACAGCCTGCTGAGTGTGATCGCCAACTTCATCCCCTTCTCTGATCACAACCAGAGTCCTCGGAACATGTACCAGTGCCAGATGGGTAAGGTGGGCAAGCTGGTGGTTGGTGGGTACACGCACAAAAGGTGCTTGTAGGTTAAACTGAAGTAATCTCAAACTTGAGCAGCTTCAAGAATATCATAAAGAATGTCCGCACAACCAGCACCTATTTGTGAACATCCCTCCTGGCTCAAACTTTCGCTCTTCACCTGAAGACTTCAGGCCCAGCACCGTCTCTCACCCTTCGGTGCATGCGTACGAGCTCCTTAGTCAGGGATTTATCAAAATCAGGAAGTTTAGCGTTGACTTCTTTTTATAAGAATAGTTTACTTTAGATTGTGTGTGAGAGAGTACTACATGTATGCACAGAAGCCAGAGGTGTTGAGTCCCCTCCAGAGCTGGGGTATGGTCAGTTGTGAGCCATTGACATGGGGACTGGGAACTGAGAATACGGAATGTATGCAAGAGCAGCACATGCTCCGTATTTTAGTCCGTACTCAGTTTGGAGCGAGCAGAGACTCAAAGGCCCATCCAGGATCACTTGTGTTCCGCTAGTGCGTACATTTGTCTCCTTTGATGCAGAAGAGCCCTGTAGCTTGTTTGTGTCATTCTTGACATTTACATTGTCACAGAACATGACTTGCATTTGTCTGAATCTCGTGACTTGACTTCTGAGGGGTTCGAGCCATTACACATTCACAGAACTGTCTCTTTGAGTGCTCTTGATTTCTATCCACAGTTAAAGCCTGCAGCATTTGATGTGCTCTTTACCCCCACAGCCTTCCTTGAGCTGGTCTTGGTTCAGTCTCTTCCAGCAGGGCTGGAGGGATGGCTCAGTAGTCAAGAGCATTGGCTGCTCTTCCAGAGGTCCTGAGTTCAATTCCCTCACCCTTATGGGGACTCAACAATGGTGGCTCACAGCCATCTCTGTCGGTAGTCCCTGGGGTCTGATTCCCTCTTCTGGTATGCATATGTGCACGCAGACAGAATCCTCCGGCCTCAGCCTGTTGAGTACTAGGATTATGGGTGTACACATCCCAGATCCTTTTTTTATAGTACAGGTTACCAACTACAAATTCTCTAGTAGCCTTTATTCTGAGATTATGGGTGTGCACATCCCAGATCCTTTTTTTATAGTACAGGTTACCAACTACAAATTCTCTAGTAGCCTTTATTCTGAGAATTCTTTTTCATTGTTCTGAAATTTCTTTCCACACTCACTTGAAGGAGTCTTCCCCAGCTGTGTAATCCTGAGCACAGACTTTTAGTTCAGGGCGTTAAAGTGGCTCCCGTCTCCTTCCAGAGCCGTGGTGCTTGCTTTATTCATCCCCGTGGCATGTGTTTGTATGTATTTGTAGTTGCTTCCAGTTTTACGGAGCACGTTGAGAACTGAGGATTGAAAACAAGATGCAAAGACATCTTTTTCCTCCATAGGTAAGCAGACCATGGGCTTCCCACTGCTCACTTATCAAGACCGATCAGATAATAAACTCTACCGTCTTCAGACACCTCAAAGCCCGCTAGTGAGACCATGCATGTATGACTATTACAATATGGACAACTATCCGATCGGGACAAACGCCATTGTTGCTGTGATCTCCTACACTGGCTACGACATGGAAGATGCCATGGTGAGTGCTGTTAGTTGTGACTCTGATCTTTCCCATTGCTGTTTGTGAGCTCACTGAAGGGATGTTTGTGTCCTCAAGGACATAATAGCAAATGTGTTTGTTCTTTAAGTGGTTAATTCCTGATCTGAGGTCTAGGTTGCTGTGAGGTCTTGGTATGTTTGCCTTTTATGATTATTTTTGATCATATCTTAAGCCATTTATAAATCTGGATCCTGATAGCATTAGTAATTTGAAGATGCTATTTCAAAATTAAATACCAGTTACCCTGAACCAAGTATTTGTCCAATCTCAACTGGTTATATTTTGAAAATTTTTGTTTGTCCTCAGTCTTATAAGTTAATTTTTTTTCTTTGACTCCACAGATTGTGAACAAGGCTTCTTGGGAACGAGGCTTTGCTCATGGAAGTGTCTACAAGTCTGAATTCATAGACCTCTCTGAAAAATTTAAGCAAGGGGACGATAATCTTGTGTTTGGGGTCAAACCTGGTGACCCACGGGTTCTGCAGAAGTTGGACGATGATGGATTGCCTTTCATAGGAGCAAAGCTGCAATTTGGTGACCCCTACTACAGCTACCTCAACCTTAACACCGGGGAAGGCTTCGTGGTTTACTATAAGTAAGTTTGGGGACATGTTGGACTGCTGGCTGGTTTGTTAGTGAGAAGTGTGTCCCTAGGAGCCCTGATTGGTCTGGAGCGCATTGTGGCAACCCGCCTGGCCCTGATGGTTTTTATAGGCTGTTTCTTAGTGACTTTTACTGGAGGTAATGAAGTTGTCTTTTCTTCTTTTTTTTTCTTTGTTTTTTGAGACAGGGTTTCTTGGTAGCTATGGAGCCTGTCTTGGAACTAACTAGCTCTTGTAGACCAGGCTGGCCTCACAAAGATCCACCTGCCTCTGCCTCCCAAATGCTGGGAATAAAGGTATGTGCCACCACCGCCTAGCTAATGAAGTGATCTTTTTACAGAAGGGAAATTATATATAAAATCTAGTTATTATTTTAAATCTCTGCTGCCCTAACAAAATAGGTAAGGCTGGGAAGTAAAACAAAGTCTGTCTGTGTTCGGGGACAAGGACATTCGGGACTGAGACACTGTGGAGTCACTGAGGTGGACTCATGGGGGCACTGCCTCTGTCCTGACGTGGGGAAGAATGGAAAGGCAGACAGCAGTGAACAGCTCAGAGCCTTTCTGTAAAGCCGCTGTCTGTCGATGAGGCTTCATCCTAAAGGCCTGGCTCCTAGTCCCACAACGTGGGGGTGGAGCTCGGCATGGCGGCATTCCGGTCATTGCTGAAGTCAGCTGTCAGCGCTGTCAGCGTCTGTCTCGCCACTGTGCTGGTTTCTATCATTGTTTCCGTCATACCGGCATTTAGGGGGTTTCCTAGGGAAATGTTCATTATGCCTCTTGCTAAAGATGAATAATTATCTCAGCTGCTTTTACAGTAAAATGGCTTCAGTATTTCCATTGCTGATACTCTCTCAGATAAACATAATTAGTAATCCTAATCATGAATAACTTGTAACATCTACTTATATTGGTGAGCAGATGGAAGCTATATTTACATATATAGTTTATGGAACATTAAATTGTGCCAACAAAATTTAAATATTCTGTACAAAGCTTGGGTAAACTTTGTCAAACATACCTGTGATTCTAGCTCATGGAAACAGAGGCAGGAGGCTCACTGCAAGTTCTAGGTCAGCATGTTGTGGGCCAGCCAGGGCTAGCCTAGGGAGACTCAACAAACAGAGCAAATAGCTTGACTTTATTTCCTGGTTTTGTTTTTTTCTCTAGGAGTAAAGAAAATTGTATTGTGGACAACATTAAAGTGTGTAGTAATGACACAGGCAGTGGGAAATTCAAATGCATCTGTATCACAATACGAGTCCCTCGGAATCCAACTATTGGAGATAAATTTGCTAGCCGTCACGGACAGAAGGGCATTTTGAGCAGACTGTGGCCAGCTGAGGACATGCCTTTTACTGAGAGTGGGATGGTGCCCGACATTCTGTTTAATCCTCATGGCTTTCCCTCCCGTATGACCATTGGGATGTTAATCGAAAGTATGGCTGGGAAGTCTGCGGCTTTGCACGGTCTCTGCCATGATGCTACCCCCTTCATCTTCTCCGAGGAGAGCTCAGCCTTAGGGTACTTTGGGGAGATGCTAAAGGCTGCTGGCTACAACTTCTATGGCACTGAGCGATTGTATAGTGGTATCAGCGGGATGGAGCTGGAAGCAGACATTTTCATCGGTGTGGTTTATTACCAGCGCTTACGCCACATGGTGTCAGACAAATTTCAAGTTAGAACAACCGGAGCCAGGGACAAAGTCACCAACCAGCCTATCGGGGGAAGGAACGTCCAGGGTGGAATCCGCTTTGGGGAGATGGAGCGGGATGCTCTGTTGGCGCACGGCACATCCTTTCTCCTTCATGATCGGCTCTTCAACTGCTCTGACCGCTCGACCGCCCACGTATGTGTGAAATGTGGCAGCTTGCTCTCCCCGCTACTTGAAAAACCTCCTCCTTCTTGGTCTGCTATGCGCAACAGAAAATACAACTGCACCGTCTGTGGCCGCAGTGACACCATTGACACTGTCTCTGTGCCATATGTTTTCCGTTATTTTGTAGCTGAGCTGGCAGCTATGAACATCAAAGTAAAACTGGATGTTGTTTAACTTGATCCTGGCCATCTGAGTTAGGAGATTAGAACAAAAGGGGATTTTAATCCAATGGAGATGTTATGGGCTCACTCTGGGTCTATACAAGAATTTCAGTACTAAAGCCAAGAACAAGCAGCTGAGAATTCAAGGCTTCCATGCCTCTGAAACCTACTGAAGTTGGTTTTGGTATAATTCTTTAAAAATGTTCTTAAGTATCTTCTTTTAAAATGATTTATTGATAATAGATCATGCAGGAATATTTCCTTTCCAGGCCCAGGTTCACTGTTCCCTGCTTTCAGTAGCAGTTAGCCATCCATCCAGAGCAGGGCAGTATAATAAACAGAAAATGGAAGCCATAAATGTAATTTTTATTTTTATATACATGTAAACTAAAGCTATGTCATATATATATAATTTGATGGATTGGAACATAGGTATAGCTGTGACGTCATCATGGTCAAGGTAAATAAACATATCTGTCATCTCCCAAGTGTCCTTGTGCACCTTTGGGTTGTGCGTGCGTGTGTGTTTGTGTTTCTGTCTGAGATCTGTCCCCTTCACAGCTCCAAGTGCAGCTTGTTGTCAGCTATAAGCAGCTCCGTGTCTCTGGCCTCCAGCGAACACCATTCTACTCTGTATCTGAGTTGGCCTTTTGTTCACTCAGTGGGGTCGGGCAGCAGCTGTCCATGTTTCACTTAGCACAGTGCACCTCAAGGTGCAGCTATGTCTTCAAATGTGGCAGGACTTCCTCCACCTTTAAGGCTGAGTGTACTTGATTAGTGAGTAGCTATGTTCCTTTGCTTTTTTTTTAAACCTTTGTATGAGTTTCTTGTGCTTATTAGGGTTTTGTGTGTATGCTTGTGTATACTATATACTTACACAGCTGTATAACACTGTATATACTTTACAGCTGTATTTTTCCCTGTTATTGGGTGTTTGAATTCTTCCATGGAAAATGCCTTGAACTGGTTGATACCCAGCTACCCCATTCTCTGTCTACCTCACAGTCCTGTGGCTGGGAGTCCTGTTCAGATCTCTGGTGTCAGAAAGAGCTGTGGTTTTGAAGGCCCTGTTGTAAGCAGGGTTCACCGTGAAGCCGAGGTTGACTGTGACAAAGTCACTCTTGCCTCCAGAGTTAAAGTTATCAACATGGACAACACCCAGCAAATGTGTTTCATTTTGATACAGGGTTTCTGTAGTCCTGGCTTTCCTTGCTCTGTAGACCAGGCTGACCTTGAACTCAGAGACTGCCTGCCTCTGCTAGGATTAAAGGCATGAGCTACCACTGCCCAGCACCAGCTAATTTTTTTTACATTAACTTTTGATCTTGTAGATTCTTGACCAATAAATTAATAAGACATTGAGACAACACAAGAGCTTACTCAGATTTTTCCAGTTTTATGTATACCTACATACAGTTGCATGGAATGTTATCTTCTGTGTAGATTTGTGTTATACATAGGACACTTGTTATGTTGTGCCTTCTGGTAATATCTCTAACCCTTTAGTCTTCTCTATAATTTCAAGAAATACATGTAAATAGAATCATAAAATACCATATTTTGAGATTTTTTTAAACAACAAATTCCTCTTAAATTCATCTAAGTTGCGTGTATTAATTCATGCCTTTGTATTGCTATATAGTACTCCAAAGTGTGGGTGGACTAATTTAACCATCCACTTGGAAAGACATTTCAACTGTTTCTAGTTTGGGGGCATTTTTTTAAATTAATTTATTTCTTAAAGATCTCCGTCTCTTTCCTGCCACCACCTCCCATTTCCCCCCCCTCCCCCAATCAAGTTCCTCTCCCTCCTCAGCCCGAAGAGCAATCAGGGTTCCCTGCCCTGTGGGAAGTCCAAGGAACCCCACCTCCATCCATTTCTAGTAAGGTGAGCATCCAAGCTGCCTAGGCTCCCACAAAGCCATTACTTGCAGTAGGATCAGAGACCCATTGCCATTGTTCTTGAGTTCTCAGTAGTCCCCATTGTCTGCTATGTTCAGCGAGTCCGGCCTCATCTCAGGCCTTTTCAGACCCAGGCCAGCTGGCCTTGACAAGTTCTAGTTTGGGGGCATTATAGATAAAGCTGTTCTGAGAAGCCAAATACATGTTTCTGTGTAGATATAATTTTCTATCTGGGACAAATGTTCAAGAGAAAATTACTGAGTCCTAGTTTTATAATAAATAGACATGGGACTGGGGGAGTGGCTAAATAAGTGCTTGCTATGCAAGCTTGAGGACCTGAGTTTGGATCTCCAGCCCCCACATAAACGACATGGCAGGGCACTCAGAGTACCAGCGCTGCGATGTGGGGCCAGGGTCCCAGGCGCTCTCTGGCCTGCCAGTCAGACTTCCTGGTGGGCTCCAGGTTCAGTGAAACACCCTATTACAAAAGCTTCAGGTGCAAAGCAATGGAGGAAGACACCTGCCAGTAACCTCTGGCCTGCCTGCACACAGAATGGACCTGGGATTGGCACAAGACACCCCAAAATCAAGTTCTCAGCACAAAGGAGATTTCTTTGCCCCGGAGAGACAAAGGGCAGGGAATAAGAGACAAAGGAGATGGAGGACGAAAGGGAAGGCCTTTGTCAGCAACAAGGGACATGGGAAAGGGGTATTTGTCCTGGAGGGACAAAGGACTGCCTCTGAATAGAGGAGAGGAGTGACTCATAGGCCAACAGCAGTTTATAAAGGTAAAAGGGGAAACCCTGTGTTAGGAAGAGGTATTTACTATCAATCGGCCATGTTAATTAGGGCGACCAAAGGGGGGCTTTTAATTGCTGGACTTCAATACTTTGATAGCTGGACATTGGCAGTCAGCCTTAGTGGGAGGAAGTGGCCAAATAAGGAAACAGACCGTGGTGGCTAGTTTTAGGAATGTAATCTAACAGTTTTTAGCAAGGTGGAGAGAATCGGGGAGTAGAGCGAGACTGCCAGAGCCATGTTTGCGGTGCTCAGACTGGCGGAGTCCTCCAGCTCCCTCAGCAGCTGCTGTTTACCCCTCGCCTTCCCTGAGGTTCTCTCTCAAATTAATAAAACTGTCCTTGAGCTTCCTAAGGAACACGCTAAAAGTCTTTCACAAACAAGCTTCCTAAAAGGAAACCCCAGGAACTGAGATCTTCATTTCTCGGGTCTGCTTCTCTTCTAACAGTATAGTTGGTTCTCTACATTTGAATCTTGGTCACACTCGACAGAGTCACCAGCCGAAAGGCAACTGAAGTGTGGAGGTGAGTGTCAAATTCCCCAAAGATGAAAGTGTCGTGGGTGGTGTGGCTCCAGTCTTAGATCTGACACACATGAAGCAGTTACAGATGGCTGGGGGGCTGTCATCCCTTGTCAAGTGTCTACCACATGATTATAGCCTCCAGTTAACTCGTTTACCTGGAACTGCTGTGTTGGAGCCCTTTCTTTGTGCTGTCTGGTCTGGAGGAGGCTCATACAGTCATTATCCCCCATTTTACAGCTGCATATTGCCGTGGTTATTGCTCGTTTTGTCTAGTCTTAGAAGACCTCGTTATGCCAGGTGAACACTCAATTCTCTGAGTATTTAGCCTTTTAAACAGGGACATGGACTCCCAGGTCTAGCCTTATAATCTGAAGGCGTATGTGGAGGGTAAAAACCACACCAAGGAGAATTACAAAGGAAGTAATTTGTCCACGGTTGCAAGGAGCAAGCAATAAAATCCCCTTTCACCCTGCCTTTACCCCCTATGCCCCCTATGCCAGGGAAAGAACATGTACGAGTCAACCATATGAAAGGCCCAATGTGGCTATTGGGAGGGGCGTGTGCACAG
Organism: Microtus ochrogaster; assembly: GCF_000317375.1. Classification (NCBI taxonomy): domain Eukaryota; kingdom Metazoa; phylum Chordata; class Mammalia; order Rodentia; family Cricetidae; genus Microtus; species Microtus ochrogaster. The sequence goes on along the minus strand of NW_004949101.1, from coordinate 18,548,208 downwards.
GCGTAAAGCCGATGGTGGCAGCTCAGCTGAGAGATCCTGTCCCTGAGCCCAGCGGCGGCGGGCACTGCTGCCGACTCAGCCGCAGCGCGTGAAGGGCCGCAGCCACGCGGGCCGGGGGCTACTGACTCCAGCCTGGAAAGCGACGGCGCGAACGGCTACAGACTGCGGGAGAGACACGGCCCTCTGGTGCCGAGCTGCAGCAACACTTCCGACCTCTTACTTCCGGTGTGCTCTAAGCGTCGCCGCCGCCGCCAACTGGAAGTAGAAAGACTAAACGGAAACAAAATAGCCGACGGACCGGAAGAAGTTTCATGGGGTCCCACTCGGACAAGCAGTGAGCCGGAAGACAAGGCAGAGCGCTGCCATGATGGTTGCATCTAAGGTGGAATGAGTGGCGGGCCTCTCGGCGACCGGAAGAGTGAGGCCGGGAGGTATGGGTTGGGCGCCGCCATATCAACCTGACACCGGAAAAGGCGGGTCTCTTCTCTCTGATCGGCCTAAACTCGCCTGGAGATGTGAGTTATAACTCCCCACGACTCCAGATCGTGCTTGTCAGGCTGCATGATCCCCAGTGGGAAACGACTGCAGTCAAGACTGGAGATACTCCAGCCTCACAGTAACCAGACTCTGTTTTCGGACTTCACTGCCTTTCCCAAAACTCCCACCCTGTACCACAACGCTCAGGGCTCAGCTCTTATTTCTGCCCCTCGTTGCTTGTCCCTATCATAGGAACCTTAAAATTTACAAATCTCAGCCGGGCAGTGGTGGCCCACGCCTTTAATCTCAGCACTCGGGAGGCAGAGGCAGGCGGATCTCTGTGAGTTCGAGGCCAGCCTGGTCTACAAGAGCTAGTTCCAGGACAGGCTCCAAAGCTACAGAGAAACCCTGTCTTGAAAAAAAGAAAAAAAATTAAAAATTTTCCAAATCTCTCCTGGGTCCCTAGGCTAATCACAGACCCAAATCAGAACGTTTTCTTGTCTACTCGAGATTACCTCCAGTTTACCCTGTCCCACAGGCAGGCAGCCCTGGAAGTCACAGCTCGATACTGCAGCCGGGAGCTGGATCAGTATGGCCAGTGTGTGGCCGCCAAGCCAGAGTCCTGGCATCGGGACTGTCACCACCTTAAGATGAGCATTGCTCGCTGCACATCCTCCCAGTGAGTGGGAAACGGGCTGGAGGGTGGCAGGCAGTGGGGTGTGGATGCTCCGGCTCTGAAATGCCCTCCTCCCACAGCCCCATCATCCGCCAGATTCGCCAGGCCTGTGCTGAACCGTTTGAAGCCTTTGAGGAGTGTCTTCGCTTGAATGAGGCTGCAGTTGGCAACTGTGCGGGACACATGCGCCGCTTCCTGCAGTGCGCTGAGCAGGTGCAACCGCCAAGTTCGCCCACACCTGGAGAGGTAAAGGGGGCTCACTAGGTCGTCTCTTTTTCCCTCACAAATCCCTTCATTTTCTAGTTCAAAGTAAATATACCTTTAAGTCCTAGCCCTACCCGATCCCCACACATGCCCTGGCTGTGAATCCAGAATCCAAAACGTGGTTCTCTGCCCCGAGTTGCAGCCTCTGGTTTAGTTTAGGCATCTTTGACACTCCTCCTGCCAGGGCACCTGCCCAGCCTTCTCCCTGGCTTGCCTGAACCTCTTGCTTCCTCAATTCTGATCACATTGCACCCTTGCTTAGAACTCTGTGGCTTTCCCTTCACAGTGGGAACAAAGTCCCTGACTCTTACTGGATCCCTTCTTCCCTTCCTTGCCCATTTTGTCCTCTTCATTGCTTTCAGCTGTACCGGTGGGGGTAAACGGGGTGGAGGGGTTCACGAAAAATGGTCTTAATGTACATAATATATAAACACATATACAATATATCTGAGAAAATAAAATGCCATTGATGGGGCAATTAGAAAAAATCTTAGCCGGGCGGTGGTGGCGCACGCCTTTAATCCCAGCACTCGGGAGGCAGAGGCAGGCGGATCTCTGTGAGTTCGAGACCAGCCTGGTCTAC
>NW_004949101.1:18539392-18546108 GCF_000317375.1 Microtus ochrogaster | reverse complement strand
AAAAAAAAAAAAAAAAAAATCTTAACATGTTCTGGGGATGGCAGAAATGGAAGAGTGAGAAACACTCCTTTGGATGTTTCTTGCTGGATCACTGTGAAGGCGAAGTCACTCCGTTAGCTACCCTCCCCTGAACACCTCTCACGAGGTCCTCTGTCCCCGCAGTCCCTGCCTTTTCTTTCTTGCCATTTTCTGGGCTTCTGTGTTGGTCCATTTTGTCCTTTCCAATCCTTCTCCTGTGATGGTTCCAGAATGATCTGAGAGGAAGTCTTACCATGTTTGCTTCTCCATGGAAACCCCTCTGTGGTTTCATTTCTGCTAGACGGGTTCTCATCTCCAGCCCAGCCTGGTCTCGAATGACTCAGGCCCCACCCACCTCTTCCATTCTCCACCCTCAGCGGACGGAGCAGTTATTCAGGGGCACGTCTGCCTGACTCCTAGCTATTTCTTTCTGCCTGGGCTGCCCTCCCCTGTCTATCTCCCATCTAATTTTTACCCTGTTTTTGTGGTACTTCTCTCGGAAAAACCTCCTCTGCTCCCCAATTCCTGGTCCCTGGCTTTTAAGCTCTTTCCATCGACACTCCGCGGTTTCCCTTGTATCTCATGCTTCAGGAGAGTTTTTGGCTACAGGTTGCCCTCTAATTATGTCTGATAGTCATTGGTTCTTTGCATAGAACAGGGGTAAAGATTTAGGTTATGAGAGCAGAAACTGCCTAGAAGGACTTTAATTGTCCATAGGGAATGTTCAGGAATGATTGCATCTTGTCCATTCCAGTTACTCAGCCATCTCACGGGAATACTTCTGTCTTTCAAGTGTCTCCAGCTTCTGGACAATAACGCCCTTTCGTTTCCTTTTGTTTTCCATTTAGTTTTTATTTTTCATTTTATGTGTATCAGTGTTACGCCTGCATGTATGTGGACCACATGTGTGCCTAATGCCCATGGCCGTCAGAGAGGGTGTCGGTCTGGAATCCTCTGGAGTTGGAGTTACTATGGATGGTTGTGAGCTCCCATGTGGGTGCTGGAAACTGAACCCAGGGTCTCTGGAAGAGGAGCAAGTGCTGAGCCATCTCTTCAGTCCCTCTTCCTTTCAGGAATGGGAATTAGGGCAGGGAGGTGGCTTAGCAGGTTAAGGCATTTGCTGTAAGGTCTAACACCTTGAGTGTTATCACCAACTCCTGCAGGTTGTCCTCCGACATGCAGGCACACCCACAGGCAAGCACCCCCTAGATAAGTTAATAAATGCAAGAGTGAAAAACAAAATGGAAATTGAGTCACCGTCTCCCCTCATGGTTCCAGGTTCTCCAGTGCACTAGGAATGACTGACGCCCAATTCCTTCCTCTGCCCTGCTCCTTCATGCTAATGGCGTCACAATTCCAACTTTTCCTCCTAATGGGGGTGGTGAGAGTCAGGCCTCCTCTGTTCTCTGATCTTCACATTAGCAGACATGAAAATGCCCTCATCTACCATGTGATGAAAGGCCTTAGCGGGAGAACTCATATTTATGTTGCTGGCAGTTCAGAAGTCTCCCTTTCTGCACAAAGACGTCACCTATCAGGGACTAGTGTGTCTTCCTTCCCATTTTGAAAGGGGGTTTCCTAGAATGAGAGATTTTTGCCTGCTGAGTCCCCAGCACTTGTCACAATGCTGCCACATGCCTGTAATTCTAGCACTAGGGAGTCTGAGGTAGGAAGGTTGCTATGAGTTCAAGCCAACTTGAGTTCATAAGCGAGCTCTAGACCAGCCTGGGCTACTGGTGAGTTCCTAGCCAACCTGGGCTAGAGTTAGGTCCTATCTCTCTCCAGCCTCCAAAAATAAATAAACAAACAGAATGGTACCTTCCAGCCCCAGGTTTTAGCTTACTATGGACAACTTGTTCTTGTGGCAAGGGGCCAAGGTCACCACTTGGCACCTTTCCCCTCTAGACTGGACCATGAGGGCATCCTCTGCTGTGTCTGCCTCGTCTCCCCTTCAAGGGCAGTAAATGTTGCTATGTTTTCTCCACAGACACAGCCTCTTCCTGCCTCCTGAAGACCCCCATGGACCCTGAGGAAACTAGACACGACTGACTCCACCTGACATCCTCATCTAGAAGAGGGACATTTTGGAGTCCTGAGGGCTCTGGTGTGGGTCTGGCCTACCTGGACTCCAGAACTCTAAATAAATAAAGACTGAGTACTGGCTTTGGTTCCAGCCTATAGCATCGAAGGGGCAGGCGTTAGGAGAGCTGGAGGAAGCTTGGTCACCCACTCCCAGCTTCACTTGGTCTGCCAAGTAAGAGCTCAGGAGGGGCCAAGGTGCTCCTGTTCTAGGTTTGGATTTACAGTGACTCAAACAGCCATTCCCTGTGCCCGCTGTATGTGCGCTGAGGCAAGGCTTCCCTCCCACCCACTCTCACCAGATTGGTTTTGTTTTTGTTTTTTTAAGTCTAGGCAGTACTGAAGCTCATTATGTACCAACCTGGATTCAGACTCACAGCAATCTTCCTGAGTGCTAGGGTTGCAGGTGTGAGCCGCCATGCCCAGCTTCCTTCCCTCTGGAACAGCCCACGACCTCACACATGCCCGTCAATATGCTGTACCTTCCGCTTGTGCCCTGAGCCTGCATTCGGTACATCTTTATAGCATTTTCTTGAGGCTTGTGGGAGGAGCAGCAAACAGCCCATCTTTTCCACTGCTGAGTCAGGACCAACTGAGCAGTAGACACAGGCCTTGGGCAGTGGAGGTAAAAATTCTGGCCTTGTTATTGAAAACAACTGTGTAGAGACAGAAGCAAGGCTTGAGAATTAGAAGTTCAAGGTCATCCACTGCTATATAGTTTGAGGCCAGACTTGAGCACCTGAGGCCCTAGTTAGATAAATTTAGAAACTGAAGCATGTGAAAGGACATGGCTCGGAGCATCCTTCACCGGAGTTTGATTTGTCCTGACTAGCAAGTCCCAGAAGCCAGGTCTCAGAATGGGGCACTGATGTATATTCTCAGTCTGAATCCAGAGATACTGGCAGGAGTGGGAAAGGGAGACAAGAAGACAGCCACTAAAAAGTGCGTGACCAGAGTGGCAAGATGCCTCGCTGGCTCCGGGTGCTTGCCACAAGCGTGACGGCTGAGTTTGGTGCCCAGCAGCCACATATGGGAAGGGTAGAGCTGACCCACAAGTAGCTCCGTTTCCTAGAAACAACTGTTCCTTCTGACCTCCACAAGTGCTGCATGGCATTCCTCTGCTTCTGTTTAAAAGTAAACGAGTAATTTTAAAAAGTGCATTACCACCTTGGGAAATGAGACCTCTGAGAATGGCATAAAACTTACTTTGTCGAGAAAATTAGTTTATTTAATTCCCTGTCTGTTAAAGAGGGCCATTGTCACAGGCATTGACCCTCGGGCTCCTCATCAGAAGAGGACAGCACAGAGAGTAATGGGATCAAGCCTCCACCATAGAGACCTGGCCCATGTAGATCCGAGTTAGTGCCACCTTCCTAGTGTTTGCAGGCAGAGCTGTTTGGTTGTCCACTGACTCCCCACTTCAGTCAGGTCATGAAGAAACAGTCCAGGATCCAGAGGTAAGAAAACCCAGGGTGGCATTCTGATAAAACTTGAACTATTCTAAATGTAACTGCTAAGGAACAGAGGCCAGAAGAAAAAAGAGGGGCTTTATCAGTATAAGGTATAAGATGAAAGAAAAAGGCCATTTTATGTTGATAAAAGACTAATTAAAAGCTTAAATTGTATTATGCAGACCACTAGGGTTGTTATTTATGTATGTACTTTTTAAAATTGTTAATACCAGCCAGTCTCTAAAAAAATAATGTTAGTTATTTATTTTTGAGATAGGGTCTTTTTTTTTTTTGGTTTCGTTTTTGGTTTTTTTTTTAAAGATTTATTTATTTATTATAAACTATGTGGCAATATTGTTTGTGTCGCTCTCTCTCCCCCAAGTTTCCAAAAATGCCCTTAACCTGGCATAGAGAGTCCCATCTGTAATCTCTAGGGGAGCTGAAAAGTTTGCCACGTTTAAAGCCAGCCACTGTATTGAAAAGTCCGCCCCCCCCCCAAAAAAAAATACAACAAACAAAAACAAAAAAAAAAAAACTAGGTTTAGCTCTGGCCTAGCAGGAATTTTTGAACTGCTATGTAGCCCCTGCTGGTCATGGTGAGAGCTTGTCTTTGGACCTGGACCTTTGCTTTCCTGGCTAGTGTTTGTAATGGCTCAGTAAACCCCTTATTACAGAGAGTTCTTGATCAAGAATTTTTAGTTCAACAATGAACCAGAATGACCTCCATACAGATTAAACACGAGACAAGTCTCTTCTCCCTTGAAGTGACTCCAAAAGAAGCCAGCCACTTGAATCCCAAGATTTGTATGATGGCTTAGAAAACTGAACCTGATCCATTGGGAGTTTCCTCTCAATATTTGCCTCCAAAACAGAAGGAATTTGTTGGTTTGGAAGTCAAGGTGGAAGTCTGGTATTGTCAAGATTGGAGGAGCACCTACGAGGTGCTGTGTGGGTTGCAGGACGGGAGGAACAGAGGGCAGAGAGAGGGTGAAAATCGCTTCTTTCACCCTGACAGTGCTGCCTAGGTTCTGGTGGCTTTCTGTTCCCAGCTCATTTTTCCTCAGACTTTGGGGGATGTTTTCAGCCCAGGTTACTTTGTTTGAGTGGGGTTCGGCTCCATTCTCCTAAGAGTGTGAGGCAAACAGACAACATGGAGGACCAGATGACATTTTAGAACATGTTTATATGGTCTCTTTTTTAAATGAGAGGGTCCAACGGGGTGAAGCAGGATCCTTAAAGGCATCATGCTCCTACCATCCTACCACCTCAAGCATTCTTGAGGCCTCACATTACAAGAAAGGAGACTTCACTTCCCGATACTTGGCTGCAAAGACTTTGTGCCTATGTGTAAGCTAACAGAACAACTTTATGGTGTTTTATTTCTCTATCTGTGTCTGGTAATTGTATTTTTTCTGGGATTTTATCACATTGCCTATGATTTGGGGTTATATTTATCTGTTGACAATAGCAACATTATCCTAAGGCCTGTGACATCGTAGAACTGCTTCTTGCTTCAGACACTGTGCTTGTATCAGTAGTATGGGCAAGGGTATGTCAAGTTTATTAACCTTTTCCTATAGTTTACTTTTAGCTTGTTGATCTTTATTTTGGTTTGTGTTTGTTTGTTTTGAGACACAGTCTCTTGTAGAACAGGATGACCTGAATTTATTGTGTAGCAAAAACTGTCCCTGGGCTTCTGATCCTTTTGCCTTGGGACTACAGGTGTGTGTACCACCACACCAGTGACACACAGCTTGTGCCCTTTTGTGATTAAAGTTTCAGGCTTTTCCTTTACTAAGAGATATATATTACATTGCTTACAAATTTGATTGTTGCAATTCCTTTCTAATTTGATTTCTTTATTGGTATTGGGTTATTTAGAAATTTAGAGGTATATTTCTTAATTTCTAACCATATGGGAATTTTTCTAGTCATCTTGCCTAATTAATTCAGTTTGGTAACATCTTTTACATTTCAGCCCTTTTAAAATTTGTCACAGCTTTATGGCTTGGCAGAGGCTCGCTTCTGTTAATGTGCCATATGTTCCTGATCGTAATCTTAGTGTAGGCATAAGAGACAGGGATTCAGGAGATGATCCCAGAGAGCCCGGTAGTAGGACAGTGCGACGTGTGATCAGGAAGGGAAGGCTCTCACAGGCCGACTGTCACAGTGGGCAACAGCTTAGTTAAGGGATGAGAAACACCGACTTCCATCATCCCTTTCATTGAGGACTGTTTAGTTGAGGGCTTTATTTTTGTTCCCCACTACCTCCTGCTTACCATACGTGCAGGCAAAGAGAGAGAAGGCTGTCTGTCAGTCAATCAGATGTGACTCTCTTGGTTGCTATCATCCACTAAATTCATTTCAGTGGTAGCCACCATTATGGCTACTATCAACTACCTCAGCTACCATGGCTGTAGCCTGTCATAGGTGCTGCAGTTATGGCCACCATCATCTTACCCCTCTTCCTGCCTAACACTGCTGTCACCAATTGCCCTATCCCACCATGGCCACCACTGGTGAAAGTATTTTGATAAATCTTTCAAAATACCTGACTCATTTCACAAAAATGCTACAGTCAACCAAGAATTCCACGTAGAACAGCCGGACATGGCGAATGGGGAATTACTAGGAACACTGGTGGAGCCAGGTAGCAATGCTGAGGGAGATATGCTGGTGCCGATGTGGTTTTTAAGACAACTGATGGTTGTTCAGATTCTGAAGAGGCAAAATATGCCAGTCAATGGTCTGTGGATGTAAAAAGGTGGGGGATGTCAACGTATGTCTTCAAGAATCTCTATTTTACCTTTGGTGGCTTCTTTTCTTTTTTCTTTTTCTTTTTTTCGAGACAGGGTTTCTCTGTAGCTTTTGGTGCCTGTCCTGGAACTAGCTCTTGTAGACCAGGCTGGCCTTGAACCTTTGGTGGCTTTCAAGATGAAATTTTGTGCTGCTATTGAATGTATCCTGTTGAATAAACATAATCACTATACAACAGTATTTGTCAGCACTGATCTCCAATAGGTAAACCAATTAGTGCCATCAAAACTTGGGAAGGGGGCTGGAGAGATGGCTCAGTGGTTAAGAGCACTGCCTGCTCTTCCAAAGGTCCTGAGTTCAATTCCCAGCAACCACATGGTGGCTCACATCCATCTGTAATGAGGTCTGGTG
>NW_004949101.1:18536939-18539277 GCF_000317375.1 Microtus ochrogaster | reverse complement strand
TCTCTGTGAGTTCGAGACCAGCCTGGTCTACAAGAGCTAGTCCTAGGACAGGCTCCAAAGCTACAGAGAAACCCTGTCTTGAAAACTAAAACAAAACAAACAAACAAAAAAACCCTGCGAAGGCAGGGCTGTTGTTGATACAGACCAGTAATCCAATTACTTAACAGACTAAGATAGGAGAGCCTAACAGCAGAGGAGAGCCAGCAGAGATACGTAGACAAAACCTGGTCTCAAAAACAAAGCAATAACAAAAAGCCACTCAGAGAGAATGTGTGCAAATAGAAGCCAGATTCTCTAAGGAAAATTATGCTTGAAGGAAAGTCTGCTGGCTTTTATGACACAGCATGCTGCTCTTTAAAAGCCAGGAAATATTCATGCCATAGAAGCAAGAATCTCTTGGGTTGAGACCCACACTATTAAAAAAAATAAGACCTTAAAAATTGATTCAATATGCAGCCAAGCCTGAGAACCACCACTCTGCTAAAATTCCTCATTTTTGGAAACATATATGTACATCTATGTGGATATATATGTTCTCTTGCTCAGAAATGTAGTCCTAAAGGGTATTCAACTGATTCTCAGGTCCTGAAAGACATAAAATTGGCAGGACTTGAGATGCCTGTGAGGGGCATAACATTGCTGGGATCATAGGCATGTACCGCCACACCTGGTCAGATGCTACTTTTGGTCGATTTAGAAGCGCTCGCCTGTGCTGTGCATTTGTGAGATTTGGTCTCCTTTCCCACTGCTCTATGTATTCTGAGCACACATTCCCACGTTCTTCTGTGTGTCGAACAGTATGAGTTGCTTCCTCTCTCCTCCTAATCCTTTTGTATAAATCTTTCCACTTGTCAAACAAACAGCATCATCATTTAGCCTTTGTTTTCAGTGATATCTGGGTCACGCTGGCTCAGTCTCCTTAGCCTTCTCATTTCATTATTTAAGCCATGACATTGGCAGTGTTGAACAATTAAGCCATCATTGTCTCAACGCGGAATGCAACAGTCAACTTATAAGATGATCTGTTGACACAGAACTCCAAGGCGGTAAGTCATACAGTGTGTCGCAGCATTCAAAATGACACTGCAATGGATGATTCTATACTGTGGGCCGCAGAGAAATACAGCAATGTTGACTTATGGAAGGTAGCAAAATTTAACCTCCATTCAAACTTGTAAATTAATTGCCAATCCATTTGGATGTTTTAGAGAGTCTTGGTCTTACTGTGTTCGGAGGCAGATCTCTTGACCTTGCTCTTGAACCTTTCCCTGAGGCAGGCAGATCTATTCTTCCAGCTGCTCAGGCCCCAGACTTCAGGGTCCTTTGAGCCCCTTTCCTCTCACATTAATCACGGGGGCACCACCTACAGACCACCTGTCATCAGATACTCCCTGCTTCCCTGCCACAGTCCAGATGAGCCACCACCATTATCTTGCGGATTCAGCAGCAGCCTCCATCCTGGGTGGCTTCTACTTTGCTTCAACCTCTCTCAGTGCCCTTGATTAACAGTCAGAGGGCCGCTTGGTAGGACAGAAGTCAGAATATATACTACTTCTCTGTCTCGTGGTACCAAGGCAAACACCTCCTATACTGAGCTAGTGATATGGCTCAGAGAGCTTGTGACACATGCCCGATGACCATAGTTAGATTCCCGGAGCCTATTGTGGAAGGGGAGAACTGACTCCAATAATGATGACAATAACAATAATAAAAGGTTTGTTTTTTTAAATCTTAAAGTAGAACCTTTGAAAGTAGTTCCAAACTCCAACACACGGGGCTCCCTCTTCTCATTTCCCACCACAGTCGTATTTTCCCAAGCTCCCAGGCACGTGATCCTTTTCTACTCTTAGAACACATTGGGCTTTGGCCTACCTCATGTCTTTTAAGATATTAGCTTCTCTACCCATCCTTCCTACTAGCAGGGGACACAAGGGCAGGAATCTTTTTCTTGTTTGCTTGTATATTAAAGGCATTTAGAATAGTGTATGTCACACAGTAAGTGTTCGGAACTTTTTCTTTTAGCTTTTTGAGACAAGGTATTGCCAAGTAACCCAGGCTGGCCTTGTTCAGCTTCGTTCTCTTGAGTGCTTGGATTACAGGTGTACACCATCATGCCTAGTTGACAGAACACATTCTGAACGAACGAGGGAGGCCAAGGCCTCTCCAGGTCCCAGCATGGACCCTGTTCGTGCTTTGGGGTAAGGCAAGAAGACACTGGAGGCCGGGCGGTGGTGGCGCACGCCTTTAATCCCAGCACTCGGGAGGCAGAGGCAGGCGGATCTCTGGGAGTTCGAGACCAGCCTGGTCTACAAGAGCTAGTTCCAGGACAGGCTCCAAA
>NW_004949101.1:18530987-18536839 GCF_000317375.1 Microtus ochrogaster | reverse complement strand
GAAAAAACCAAAAAAAAAAAAAAAAAAAAAAAGAAGACACTGGAGTAGTGATAGTATAGCAAGCAGAGAGCCTGGGGCTTCAGGGTCAGCTGCTACTTTCTCTCACTTCCTGTTGTATGATTCACCAAGGATGGACTCACTGCCTGGGGCAGGGAGGGTTAATTAAAGGAAGTCTGAGTTTCCACCCAGAGTCAGCCCCGTGCTTCAGAGGTGCCCACACCTGTAACGGCGTAAACAAATGCAGACAGATTGTAAAAAAATATATACAGCTTTAATAGACTTACAGAACCACCGTTCCCGCGGAGACCAGGAAAGCAGAAGCAGCGGCTGGGAGCACGCTCGCCAAATACGGAAGCAAACATTAGCCCAAGGCGAACACGCCCCTAAGGGGCGGGACTTATCCCTACACTCACCACTTCTTACTCTGCCCAGAAACACTGGTGGGTTTGGAGTCCTCCAACCAACCCTCTTCACACAGCGAGCAGCTAAAGGCAAAGGTAAGGCTCAAGGTCACAGTGACACTTATTGAGGCTGGTTCTAGAAGTGCTTCTAGAAATCTGTCATGATTGATCTCGTTAGAACTCAGGCCTACCTCATTGCAAGTCTTGCTGGGCAATGCAGCCCACCTGTATCTTTCTGAGGGAAAGCAGGGGAGCACTCAGTACCATTCCTGTCATGACAGATGTCCCACAGTCCTGGTTAACCGTAACTGTCAACTGACAATTAAGGAGTAATATCAGATGGGGAATTGCCTAGACCAGGCTGATCTGTGGGCATGTCTGTGAGGGATTGTCTTGATTATCCATTTATATAGAAGAGCCCAGCTCACTGTGGGCATCACCATCCCTTGGCAGGTCATCCTGGGCTGTACTTTTTCAAAAGCTAGCTAAGCAAGAATGGGTAACCCAGGCAGGAAACAAGCCAGTAAGTAAGCAGCATCCCCGGGTGCCTTAAGTTCTTGCCCTGACTTCCCTCAGGGATGGACTGTGACCTAGGAGTACAAGTCAAATACACACTTTCCTCCCCCGGTTTTTTTGTTTGTTTTATTTTTATTTTTTTGAGACAGGGCTACTCTGTGTAGCTTTGACTGTTCTGATACTCTCTTTGTAGACCAGGCAGGCCTAGAACTAACTCACTGAGATCTGCTCTGGATCTGCGTTCCTCTCCTCATGGGTAACCAAGGTTACCGGTTTCTTTTTATCTTTTTAGAAACATTTTATGCATATATCAGCAAATGGATGCATGTGCAGACACACTCCTACATATGTAAATGTGTATTTTTATCCCCTTTGTGCAGAAACGCTGCCTTACTATATATAGTGTGCCGGCCTTCCCTTTGCTCCACCTGCACGTTTAACTGCAATCTCTCCACATTATATATAAACAACTAATTCTTTTTATGGCTACGTAATATTTTCTTGTGTAGATATAGAAAAAGAATTATATCTAAAATTAGTACTTTAGGGGGCTGGAGAGATGGCTCAGTGGTTAAGAGCATTGCCTGTTCTTCCAAAGGTCCTGAGTTCAATTCCCAGCAACCACATGGTGGCTCACAACCATCTGTAAAGAGGTCTGGCGCCCTCTTCTGGCCTTCAGACAGACTATTGTATATATAATAAATAAATTAATTAAAAAAAATAAAATTAGTACTTTAGTATATCCACAGTTCTATATGGAAAATATCCTCAAACTCTGAGGTTTTTTCCGATATGGTCGATGACCCTACATGACTGCGCTTTTTAGCTCTCATCTCTGTAGCTCTTCACAGTCTACACCTGTCCAAGACTCATTTATAGACCACACTCAGTCAGCTCGCAGACCACGCTCAGTCCGTTCATAGACCGCGCTCAGTCCGCTCGCAGACCGCACTCAGTCCGCTAGTAGATCACACTCAGTCCGCACCCAAACCGCGCTCAGTCAGCTCGCAGACCGCGCTCAGTCCGCTCGCCGCTTGTAGACCACGCCAATCAGGCTCCTATGAGCCATCTTCTTGGCTAGACCTTAAACTCAGTCCATATTCCTTGGCCTGCCCATCCCAAACCTAGCTTAGTGTGACCCCTCCAACCCTTGCTATCTGATCAACTTCCTCTTCCCCAACCTTTGGTGTTTACAGCCTTGACCTGCCTTGCTAGGTCAGGTTAGCTAGGATCACACTACCTTTGGAGCCCTCTTAGGCTCCCTGAGCCCTCACCCTGCCCATTGGTTACTAAATCCCCCCGTTTTTCTATTGTAATTGAGTCCCGTCTTCCTCATCCTGTAATATCCCTCCTGCAAACACCCTGCACAATCTTCGTTACTGTTTCAGAGCAACCTGTCTTTAATGCCTCTTCAAGTTCCCTGAAACTCTTCTTACCCTGATCTTTTTTTAACATTCACTCCACAGATTTCTTCTTACACACTAGGTCACCCCTCTGCTGACTCCCACCCTGATATTACATGGCAGAATTTTTCAAAGCTTTAACCCAGTCTTTTCTTTTATTCTTCTCTGGGTAGTGATCCCTGTCATGAAGAATTATCCAAAAAAATCATTGGCCTATGGACGGTCATCCCTACACCAGGGCCTCTGCCTTGGGCTCCTCCTGCCTGTGAGGTTATCCACATGGATTTCTCAAAGGGAGCCACGAAGTTTCCTGGAGGCTGCTCTATGTTGCATGGGCCATTCAAAGAAGGAGTCACCCCGGAATGTAATTTGGGCTCTCTGGCAGCAGGGAGGACCAGTTTCTGTGAACTGAACCCCAAACCTCTCTTCAGAAGCGTATTTATTGACTGTACACAAAGGTTGTATCTGGGTTACAGCAAGTTCCTCGTGTCAAAGCCCCTTTGACTTATGCTACATGTTATCTGAAGAAAGTCATCACGCCCTCTCCACCTTCAGTCCCATTGTATACTGTTTGCAGTATCCAATAATACCAGACCTCCAAGTGGGCATGGGCAGTCTTGGAACCAAAGATATGCAATGGGATGGATAACCCTTTCAGAAAAACAACTCTATAAATCATCGAAAACAATCACTGTTCCCGACATGATTTCTTCAAGTCTGAGTACCTTCAACAAACACTAACGCATTCATCTGTTACCCTAGATATGGCGAGGAGCAAGTGTTACATCCTAATGTTTACCCTAGAGACAGTGGCTGTGCCCTGTCAACACCAACCAAGGGCATTTTTCATCAATAAAATAAAGAAGTCTACTAAATCTTTTTTTTTTAACTCTTACTCCTCTCTCCCTGAGTGATTGTTTAAATTCTTGTATGAATTTCTCTTCCTTTGAAAGTGACTGTCCCATGTCTATTGGACAACAATGAACCTGCGCCTTACCTCGTCCTGCAGATCTGTCCGAGTCTTACAGCCTACAGAACCTTTTCTCCTTATCCCGCGATTGCGCCTTCATCGTCTGGTAGTTGGCCTTGCTTCAGGTCCCTGTTCGGGTGCCACTCGACCTGCCAGGCAGGTCCAGTTATTCAGGGTCTTGAAGAGGCACTACCTGAAAGAATCAAGGGCGGAAGAGAGAAAGGAAACCAAGCAAAGTTCTGTTGTCAAGGTCTCACATTATTAGGTTAATGGTTGAGGCTTACATAGCCCTTGAATGAGGAATTTGGCTTGGGGTGGGGGGTAGGGGTGGGAAGGAACTTTGCAGGGGTAGCAAAGGTCACCAGTCAGCACCCCTGGTGTAAGCGGAAACATTCTTTTTGTGATTCTGTTAACAAATAGTTCTCAAGATAGTTGGGGTTTGGGGCTCTCTTTAAACATCCTTAGGACAATGGTCCCTGCTATCATCTTTAGGACAATGGTTCCTGACACAGAGCATCATCTCTGAGATGATTCTAGACCCTGCCAAGCTGACAATCAATGTTAACTATAGCAATGTAGAAGTGTTTAGGAATAAAAAAGTCTCATAAAAAAATGCAACTTATTTTTAAATAGTTCTGAAAAGAAAAATGTGTATGTATGTCTGTAGAGTTCTGTGTCAAGAGACAGAAAGAGATGCTAAGAGGGCAGACGCCCATACTTAGCATTCACGTATGTACAGGATACATACATGCACCTGTACATCTGTGCACAAACACAGCCACCTGATTTTTGCTGGGGTGGCTGGCAATGGGGGATGGAGGAGAGGAAGGGATGGGGGAGGGCTAACAAAAACTAAGGCTGTGTGGAAAGCCTTTTGGAAACCCGTATATATATTTCTTTGGAAAGGAGGTTTTTTTTTTTTTTTTTGGTTTTTCGAGACAGGGTTTCTTTTTAGTTTTGGAGCCTGTCCTGGAACTAGCTCTTGTAGACCAGGCTGGTCTCGAACTCACAGAGATCCGCCTGCCTCTGCCTCCCAAGTGCTGGGATTAAAGGCGTGCTGCACCACCGCCCGGCTGGAAAGGAGTTTAAACAGAGTGAGAGAATAATATTGCTCCCAGAAAGCATGCGTTTTTAAGTGGGGGAAAAAATATCCCAGAGTCAGGCATGGGATGCAAAATAAACACAATACAACAAAAATAAGGTCACCTTTATTATTTTTGTTGCTGTTTTTCCCTCAAAGATCCCTAACTCATATTCGAAGCCTGGTTCCCCACAGTTACCCTTTCATTTTACAGCAGAAGTGAGATGGTTTCATTCAGTTTTGCTGTCAGACCTGCTGAAGTCATCTTTGCTTTGGTTTTCTCCTTCATGCCAATCCAGCATCCCATAGAGTGAGCCGTTGACTCAGTGGAGGCCCTGTAGCTTGCATCCCCTACCCTGTATGAATGGAGGCCCGCGTGAGAGCATCGCAAGGCTCACCAGCTGTCCCTGCGGGTTTCTGCTCCCTTACCTCCTCCACTTGGAAAGAATGACCTCCAATCTCTTAAGTTAACAGCCCCTGAGCTTGGCCCTCTCTTCCACCAGATAGAAACTGAGGCAAGACATGACAAAAAGAGAAGACCAAAGTCAAGGTTTTCTACCCACTAAACAAAACTTTGCATTTTTTTGACTTTTCTGATCATTTTTGTGCATTTTGGATTTTCCCTTGAAAAACTGGAGACTCTATCAATCCATTCTGCTAGCCTCCATGGCTAGCAGACATTCTATCATTTTATGAATGTCCTCCAAGTCAAACTCCTTCTGCAGGATGTCTCCCCTCTCTTAACAATTTATGAATCTATACTGGACACAGGAGAAAACTGTGTGGCTGTCCTGCCGCGGAGAGTGCGGGCTTTTCTGGGCCTGCTCTCCCCTCCCAGGGCGAGCTCACCTCAGCCATGGAGGCTACCACTGGGAAACCTCAGAGGTGGAAGCAATGGTGCAGCTGCAAAGGCCGGCTTCCGGCAGCTCAGGAGCCGGAGGGGAGGCTTGGAGCTGGCGATCTAATCACTCAAGTGACTTTTTTATCTGAGAGGCTAAAACTTAATTCTCTGGGACTGGTGAAAAGGGAAATGCGAGTGCGCGGCACACACACACACACACACACACACACACACACACACACACACACACACCTTCCACACGTCAGGATCTCTCTATCTTCTTTATTTTTTTTCCTTACCTCTATCCTGCTGTATCCCTTCTGACCCTTTCCTGATGGCTTCCTTCTAACTAACTTTATTTTTCCCTCACAACTTATATACCCTACCTAAATATTTTAAGAAATATAAAAATTGCCTTGTGATTGTTATCATTTATAAAGAAGTGAATGACCCTAGGCCAGTCCCATGAGGGGTGGTGGGTCCTCTGGCCGGTGGCCTGAGGCCTGGGGTGGGGTACAGACAGGTAGACAGATGCCATGCAGAGAGAGCTGGGGTATGGGTTATGGAGAAGGGGGAAGCGGGGAAAGGGAGGTGGGGAAGAGAGAGAGAGAGAGAGAGAGAGAGAGAGAGAGAGAGAGAG
>NW_004949101.1:18518631-18530887 GCF_000317375.1 Microtus ochrogaster | reverse complement strand
AAAGCACAAAGTAGGAAGGAAAGGAAGGTGAGTCAGAGAAAAAGGCAGAGAGAGAGAGAGAGAGAGAGAGAGGTGGAAGGTAGGGACTGGAGAGGAGGTTGGGAGTAGGCGGGGCTTGTCTCTTAAAGGGACAGGGTACCCAGGACCGATCAGGCCTGCAGATTACAGTGGTTACATTATATTTTCCAAGTGAGCGATCACAATGAACACAAGTAAAAAACAGTTTGTTTCTCATTTTCCTTACATGATTAAACATTTTATGCATTACAAGTGAAAACCAAATTATTCCCAAAGACCCACATACATTCATTGTCTAAACAACTTGCTATAGATTAACAAAGTATAAGCAAGCAGGGTATTTTTCTCAGCCAGTTCTTTTACTGGCAGGTTGCCTTTTTCTGTTACAAAGAAAGCATCAATTGTTTTATTATTCATCTCAAAAAGTAATATTATAAAAAATTTTAAAATAATCACAAATCTAAACTTTTTTTTGTTTTTGTTTTTTGTTTTTTGAGACAGGGTTTCTCTGTGGTTTTGGAGCCTGTCCTGGAACTAGCTCTTGTTGACCAGGATGGTCTCGAACTCACAGAGATCCGCCTGCCTCTGCCTCCCAAGTGCTGGGATTAAAGGCGTGCGCCACCACCGCCCGGCCAAATCTAAACTTTTACATATGGAAAACAGTCAGTCATCTCTACATTAAACCCTCAGGGTGCATAAACGCTCAGTAACAACTTTTTATTAAATCATATCAGAAAGTTGAGGCCAGAAATGGGTACAAGGAAGTAATCATCACCTTTGATCACCAACCTATCCCAGCAAGAAAGGCCTGTCAGCTAGTAATAACCAGGCTACCTTTGCTTTGTTCCCTGACCTCAACAAGTCCCTTGCTCAACTATTAAATGTGTGCCTCTCTAAACTTTAAATTGTTCCGCAAGATTTTCTACATGAAAGCCGCTAACAAAAACACCTTAACCTACCTAAACTTACTAACAATCTACGCATCTAAATTCTTTCTAAGGGTGGTGGTTTTGAGTCATTAATCTGCCCCAGCAGCAATGCTTGGAAAAAGTCTATCCCTATTATTTTAAGTGCCAGTAACACTGCCAGTAAACACTCGGGGACTGGAAACCCGAGAGTTTTCATACAACCTGTAGATTATGAGGGACGTGGTGACTGCAAGGGCAATAAATAGAGCTGAGCTCAATAACAGCACGAGTTTGTCGGAACAGGTAGTCGTGGGGGGGGGGCGGTTCAGCCTCACCAAGGCTCACCCAGCCTGCTTATAAAGGTCACATTCCATGAGTTCCAAACTGCTTGCTGTTCCTCTCTCACGTGGTCCCAACCCTTCACCCTGACCCTTTTCATTGTACGCGTCTTATGACCAGGATTCTTTTTTTTTTTTTTTTTGGTTTTTTTTTTTTGGTTTTTTCGAGACAGGGTTTCTCTGTGGTTTTGGAGCCTGTCCTGGAACTAGCTCTGTAGACCAGGCTGGTCTCGAACTCACAGAGATCCGCCTGCCTCTGCCTCCCGAGTGCTGGGATTAAAGGCGTGCGCCAATGACCAGTATTCTTGAGAGACCCTTGGTTCATAGAGGGGACACTTTCTTTTAATGTTTGTTCAAGGAAGTATTAAATGATACCAAATGAAATCACCTCCGAACAAGGTTTGTGCTATTTCGACAACATGGTGAATCCCGGCCAGAGTAAGTCTGCCTTTTGTTTTTGTTTTGAGACAGGGTCTCCTGAATCCTAGACTGACCTCCAACAGAATATGATTCTTAGGATGACCTTGAACTTCCCCTCCCAGCGGCTGGGAATGCAGGCTTTTGTTAGCACCTGTTTTCTGGCGGTGCTGGGGTTCAAACAGACGTAGTATGTCTAGGCAAGCACTCTACTGAACTTCAGCCCCGGCCCCTGCTTACTGCTTTAAAACACATTAAAGTCATTGTCCTGGTACTATCCAAGAGCCCTGGAGAGAGAACAAGGGTCCACGCCAATCAAATACTGACTTGGCCCCCTAGCTTCCTTTGGGAGAGTTGCTCTCTCCTTGCCCGTTCCTTATTTTTCTATCATATGCTCTTCCTTTTCAATATCTATCATGTTTGACAAGGAAAAAATACGAAATTAACTGCCTAGATCCCAAACCAGAGACAGCAGCTCCTAGCTGGGCCCCATCATTTGTATCTAAGCCCTCAATGCGAACAGAGGCCTCAAACCAACATATCCAATATTTAAAAGTAATACAGTAACAAGCTGCCAAGAGAAATGTGTGCTAGCCTCCTGCTGCGGTAAATATAATTTCACATGAACGAAACTGAAAAAATGTATAAAGCTTTGGCTTTTACATGATGAGAATTGGCAACTTATTAAAATGTTCATGCTTAATGTTTGCTGTTCAGACCTGTGAGGTTTGTGATGGTTGAATGAGAAATAAAATAGACACAATAGAACTCACAATTAATATTTATTTCTGTTATTCTTTCGGTCCCTGCCCTGGCCACGCCCACTCCTTTTAACCTCTGACCTCGCCCGCCATTGCTCTCTCTCCCAGTGTACACACGGGGCTTTGCCTCTCTCCTCCTTCTCTCTCTCCTTTTCTCTCTCTCCTTTTCTCTCTCTCCTTTTCTCTCTCTCTCTCTCGCTCTCTCTCTCTCTCTCTCTCTCTCTCTCCCCCTTTTTAATAAACATTTATGGCTATTTCCTCTGTTTATATGTCTGACCCACCACCACCGCCAACGCGGCTCGTGCCCTCCCGCTGGTGAGAAGCTATAGCCGCTTTTTCCGGGTGCCGGACCCTAGAGCCGGCGCCGGCACCGCTGGGACCCGCCGGAGTTTGCTGCTGCTCTGTGAGCCCGGGTGAGGGAACCTCAGATATATTTTGTAAGAATAAGAATTTCATTAAGGGATTTTTTTTTTGCCTTCATTTCAACAAGACCACTTAACGTTTTAGAAAAATCAAGACCTTCATGTAATTTGTGAAGAAACGAGAAAGTGGGGTTTATGGTGGTGTTGGAATTGGGAAATAGTAAAGCACTCACGGCCTTTGTGGTGACATATCTGTCTGTTGGGACTGGGGGATGGTGCTGCTGCTTTAGGAGTCCGAGCTGGTGGCTCTTCAGAAATTTAAACATGGATGAGGAATGGCTGATTAATGGGTGTATTAAGCTACAGTTAGACAGGAGCAACATTCTGGTGTACTAGTGCATGGTAATACATGTACAATATTTCAAAAGGCTAGACAGAAGGATTTTTAGGAGTTTTTGTCACAGAGCAACGAAAAAAATCATTGGGGAGCTAGATATGTTTTACCTTATTTAAATACTCTGCAATATACACTTGCATAACAACTTCACAGAGTGCTCTCTTAGTTTGTACAAAGTTTATGGTTTTATGTATTAGGTTTTTTTTGGTTTTATGTATTAGTTAAAAAGGAAAATGAACAAAATCATATTTTTCCATTTAAGTTTGGGAATAACGTAAACAGGCGAAATCCCTGCCCTAGAGGAGGTCATGGCTGGGAAGAGAGAGTGAGGAGTGAGCCAGCTGTGCTGCCTGGCACCCCTCTGAGCAGGATACTGCCTCTCCCATCACGTGCTGGGCACGAAATGTATGACCCTGTTGCAGAAGACTCTGCTGAGCCAGGCTTGTGGCTCCTGCCAAGAGTTAGTGGCTGTGTGTCATGCAGGGAACGGAGCCTCATTACTGGGGCACCGGCTCCACCAGTCCCAGGCATACTTAGCACAGTAGCCAGCCTGTGTTGGCATCAACGGGCCTCACCTTAGCCATCCTCTCTTCGTGTTCTAGTATTGTTGTTTTTTTCTTATCAACCCACTCTGGGTACACAACTGTGGCCCTTGAAACCAAACTATCACGTTTGCTTTCTGAACCATCACTGGTTTCGCAGTGGTGTATCTTTTGTAATAAAATTCAGACACTGCCCAACTAATACATTGAGAGTTGAGATATTCAACAAATCTGTAATAGCACTCAGAGGCAGAGGCAGAGGCAGGAGGAACACTGCAAGTTGAGACCAGAGTGGTCTACATAGCTCTAGGTCCTCTCCCTTCCCACACCCCCACACACAAACACTTGTGCGCGCGCGCACACACACACACACACATCTCAGAGCTTTTAAAGTATCCACTCTCAGCTCCTCCTGGGCTATTTGTCTTAGTAAATTAATTTGGTCACTAGGCCTGATGCTTTGTTGCATCACAACTTGGCCAGACTGAATTGCACTCCCAAGAATTCTATTGCTGATCAGGGGCCTCTGTTGACAGTAGGTAGGGCATTCATCAGGATCATGCCCATGGCAGCCTTGGTGAGAGTCAGGCCATCCTACACAGACTCCGTTGCTTCCCCTATGGCCAGGACATCTCTCGTGCCGCCTTTCCACATAGGTTCTATCCACCAGGTAGTCCATGGGCCCAACTGAGCACTGCCACCACCCTCTGACTGCATTTGTGAAAATGGCTCCTTGTATTTTGTTCATACCTGAGAGTTAAATGGTGGTATGACTGGAATCGTTACCTCTGGATCTTTACAATCCTCTATGCTAGCACCAAAGGGACAGGGACTCCCCCGGGGACAGGGAATAACTGTGTATTGGCACCTCAGTGGAAGAGGTAGCAGTCAGGGGAAGAATGATGTGGCCTGTCACATCATAACAGCTCTTATTCCGGGACCGAGAAGATGTGGGAGGAGTCTTCCAGTCATGCGATGCTCTAGTGTATTTGCAGTCTCACGATGTGGCTGCAATGTGATCACAGATTTGGACTGGGGTCCCAGTTGACCCCTGTGAGAGGGCCTCCGGTCAAAACTCTGACTATTGACTCCACAGCTCATCTTTTTCCAGTGGACCATGGAAGCACTTCTGCTCTCCACCATGCATTCTTAAAATTCAGAATCCACAATGTAGCTACTAATGCATGAGCACAGGCTTTGGCAAAGCCACCCTGGGCTGGTGAGAGGGCTCAGCTGGGGTCTCTGCTGCCAAGCCCGACAACTTGAGCTCAATCCCTGAGACCCAGATGGTGGAAGGACAGAACTGACTCTTGAAAGGTGTCCTCCATGAATGCATGTTAACACATATACACATAAATGAATGCTATAAAAGTTTTTAAGATTTACTTCTTTAGCCGGGCGGTGGTGGCGCATGCCTTTAATCCCAGCACTCGGGAGGCAGAGGCAGGCGGATCTCTGTGAGTTCGAGGCCAGCCTGGTCTACAAGAGCTAGTTCCAGGACAGGAACCAAAAGCTACGGAGAAACCCTGTCTCGAAAAATCCAAAAAAAAAAAAAAAGATTTACTTTTTTAGTTATGTGTACTTGTCTCCATCCCTGTATTGGTATGTGCATATAAGTGCACATACTTAGGAATGCCAGAAGAGGGCAGAAGATCCCTTTGAGCTAGAGTTACAGGCAGCTACGAGCCTCTTGGTGTGAGAATGCTGGCTGGTCGTAGGTCAGTCAACTGAACATACAAACTTCCAGAACTATTTGGAAGGAGGGAACCGCGATTGAGAAAATGCCTCCAAAAGATCAGGCATTTTCTCAATCAGTGATTGACGGGGGAGGGTCCAGCCTATGGTGAGTGGTGCCATCCCTGGGCTCGTGGTCCTGGTTCTGAAGCAGCCTGAGCAAAGCCATGGAAGCAGCACTCCCTCCATGGTCTCTGCATCGGCTCCTGCATCCAGGTTCCTGCCCTGTGTGAGTTCCTGCACTGACTTCCTTTGGTGATGAACAGTACTGTGGATGTGTGAACTGATTAACCCTTTTCTCCCCAGTTTGCATTCTGCTCACGGTGTTTTTCTCACAGCAACAGAGACCCTCACTCGGACAGTGGGCGATGAGTGACTCTTCTCATGAGTTCAGTAGCTCGGATCCTCTGCAAGAGCAGCAGGTGCTTTTAACTGCTGAGCCATCTCTCCAGCTCCTTAAAAAAGAAAAGAAAAGAAAGAACAGTAATACAATAATTAAGAAGATGAACCCTGATAGCTGTTATTACTTTTTTCCAAGTGCTTTTTTTCCTTTGAAGGGAGGGAGGGTCCTTTGATATTATGAAGCTTTGCGGTTCCCCTGTCAAGTGAAGCTGAAGGCTCATCTGACCACCGTGAAGCTATTTAAAGCCTACATCAAGTATTTCACGCACTGCCTGGTTCACAGCCTAGCAACCATCGATACCGTCTATTTTCTTTTGGAAAGAGATCACAAACCTTAGCGATTTGCCATCCCTTCATCAATATTTTAAGAACTTGCATTCTGTGCTGCTCTTGATTTTCCTAAAATACTTTCAAGTGCTCTACATCATTTAATTATTCATAATATTTCTTGGAAGTAGACTGCACTTATTTTTACTGAAGCTCAGAGAATATAAATTTCTTGTCCCTTATTTTCCAATGAGGATCAGTAGAAATGAGCTTGTATTTTGAACCCAATCCCGTAGTATTGAATTTTATTCTGTTTCAGTGTTGGTGCAGGTGTAGGGAAATGTGCTTAGACAATGGCTACTAAGGTAAACCAGGAAAGCACTTCTGGGGAATGAAAGAGTACGGCTTAAAAGACCAGGAGAATATTAGCATCTTAGCCCAGCGGTTCAGTCTAGAAAACCGCAATCAGTACATACATTTCCTTCCTTCTTTTTTTCCCCTTTCCTCTCCTCCCTCCCCTTCCGCTTCTCCTCCTTCCCTTTCCCTTGGCCCTATCTTGACAGGCCCAGGCTCACCTGGTCCTCTTGCTTCTTGATTGCAGGCGTGCACCACCACATCTTGCTCAGGAAACAGTTTTTTTTTTAAGTCAGCAGAGTTGTGGCTGCAAAGGCTTTGGCACACTCTGGTCCATCCATTGCAGAGAAAGGACATGGTGGCATTATTTCTAGCCTGCTCTGCAGACTTGGGTGCATCTTGGTAGAACACAGTGCAGTCATGACAGTGAGAAGATATTACCAGCTCATTACAGTTGGTCCCACATGTTATGGGCTCCCACACCCATGGATTCCGTTAGCCACAAAGCGAAACTATTTAGGAAAAACTCAGAATATTTACTGGACACGTGCAGATATTTTTTTTCTCGTCATTATTTCCTAAACAGCGGGGCAACAACTTTATTTTTATATGATATTTATGAAGTAAACAAATTGTACCCCAACTCTGTGGAGCTGAGGCTAAATGAGGGATCTCCCCGAACAAGGAAGGACACTTGAAATTTCAAGGATCCTTTGCAACGGAACAAATAGGGTGCTGTTACCAGACACAAAAGCAGCCAAGGCTAAGTATGTTTGCTTCTTTATTTATCTGAGTCAAAGTTGCTACACTGAGAAAAACAGTGTAACTGCTTAGCATGAGGAACAGATAAGTCAGTGTTCCTCAGTTTTAAAGGTATGGACATCTTTGTGGTTTCTGCTCCAGACACTGGGCAGTAACCTCACAAGTGTTTTATTGCAGAAAAGTTCCTCTCACTGGCCCAAGTCTGAGCCCTTCACGTACAATGAGCAACAAGAGAGAATTAGAACGCAGGTGTGGTGGTGCCCACCCGTGAACACAGCTTTCAGGCGGCTGAGGCAGGAGGATCTCAAGTTTCAGGCCATCCTGGGCTAGATATGGAGATCCTATCTCCAAGAATCGAAGACAAAAACAACCACAGAAAAGAAAGAATTAATAAATTCAAGTTTGATGTTAAAGAGACAGGAAATACAGCAGTGTGCCTCCCATGTTTTCTGAGGGTGGAAACTGCGACATCATGCCTGGAAGAGGACGTGCCTCCTCCGAGCCCCAAGGAGAGTGTTCCCAGCACCCCCTTTAGGCAGCTCACAACCACTCCAGCCCCAGGCAACCTGAGGCCCTTCTTCCGGCCTCTGCAAACACACAGCAAACACGCACAGACGCACACATGCAAATAATAATATAAATAATAATAATAAAAACAATACGGTTCTTAGCAGAAACGGTCATGGTCCTTTACTCTGGATGCAATCAGAGTACACTAGTGAGGGAGTCTGATGTAGATGAGAAACCGAGAGGTGAAGGTTCACGTGGCCCAACGGTGGCAGTGAGATGTGCTGCCATTGAACAGGACTCTCTGGTGTAAATGGGAATGAAGATTCCGGGTCAGAGAGGCAGGTGGAAGCACTTCCTCAGAGCTAGGGCGGTCACACTTCCTGGAGCAGAAGTCTTGGTGCCCTGACACGGAGGCGTCTGTTGTGATGGCTAATGATTCATAGCATTCTTTGTGGGGAGAGAAAAGAAGGAGGCTGACCAAGTAGCATTTGATTGCATTGCATAGCCAGGCAATGAGGAGGAAAGCCAGACGGCATCCACCACAGTGAGAACCAGGAGTCCTCGTGCACCTTCTACGTCTGTCTCAGTCCTCAGACTCAGATCCTGTGGAGAGGCAGGCAGTGCGTGCTCGTGCATGTGCGTGCATGCGTGTGTACGTGCGTGTGCGTGCCCTCTGGATCTTCCTTTAGGGATCCATGGCTGTGTTCTAGAGTAAGTGTTCACCACAGAGAAAGGATTATCTAGATCTGTCAAAGGCCATCGATATTCCTGACATCTGACTTAAAACCCGGTGTCAGAGGACCTGAAACCTGTCATGGCTCCCTGCCCAGACAAGGCCAATAAAGACGAGGTAAGTGTCCTGTCTCCCATTTCTTTTCCCATGGGTCTAATGCAGTTATCTCTGGGTTTTCCTCATTGGGATAAATGTATTTCACAGCTAGCAGAAAAGCATGCTGGATACCCACTAATTCCATTAGGCAGGATCTAGTTCTAGTATGGAATTAAGACAATACATGAAAAGCAAAACCACACTGGGTGAAGAATTGCAGAGATCAGCCCCTCCACCAAGGATTAAAGGCACAGCAGTGACCATTCCTGTCACAGGCTCGCTGGGTTCATTGGTAGCAGGAACTGCAGATTGGATGACAGTGACTTCCTGTTAGTCTAGCCAAGCCACAGCTCCAAATGCATCTGGGCCAATCTCTATCAGAGCAGATCAATACAGCTGTTGACACTCGGTGCGCAGCAACTGAGCTACAGTCTTGTAAATCCTCATTAGGGCAAGGGCTAGGTATGCACACACCTTTTCTTTTTCAAATGTTGTTTCGAGACAGGGTGTCTCTGTTTAACAGTCCTAGCTGTCCTGGAACTTGTTCTGTAGATCAGGCTGACCTCAAACTCACAGCGATCTGCCTGTCTCTGCCTCCTGACTGCTGGGATTAAAGGCGTGCACTGCCGCCAATGCCGCCGCCGCTGCCATCACCACCACTACCTGGCTCAGGTGGCTCACATCTTTAATCCTAGTACTCAGAGGCAGAGGCCAGTGGATCTCTATGCGTTCTAGGTCAGCCTAGTCTACTTAGGGAGTTACAGGCCAGTCAAGGTTGTATGTCAAGCCCACCCCCACGCCCACACTCCTGCAAATTAAATCCTTCACCAGTAAGGAAATTCAAAGTTACTTTGTTCATAATGGGAAACAGAGTTCTTGCCTTGCCCTAGATAGTGCTAATTCTCCCATAACAAAAAGACCCAGGGTCCTGGATCATCCTGACTTCCCACAGAGCGTGATGCTAATTGGGTTGAACAAAATAGAGCCAGGAAAGTAGATGAGAGAAAAAGCTCCCTTTTCCTAAAATTTAGAACTCTGTCAGATTGGAAAAAAAAAACCCACAAAAAAACTGTGGGGATCCACTGGTCTGAGATGGGGTGCTGTACCTCAACTATCTCTTCTTGCTGAGAAAAATGCACAGCGTTATCAGAGTTCTTGGGATTTGGGGGTATCCTCTATCTGATTGACAACACAGCATTGACTTGTCTATTTTGTAGTTCAAATAATACCTAGATCAAGGAGAGACTTTGTAGCAGATCGATGCTGTGGGTCAAAATGCCCTGTGTGCAGTAAGGTTATTCATGGTAAACAAAGATGCCATGCAGAGTCTCTGGAAGGTTTGTAATTAGACTTGCAGGACAGAGCCATGGAAACCCAGTACAAGGCTATTCTTTTTCTAACAAGTGACTCTTACCTAGTCAATTAAAAAATAGTCTTTTAGAGGGTATTGTGGGATTGACCATGAGGCTCAAATGACTCAGAAGCTGGGGCTGCCTTTCAAGTATAATGGAAGTGGTCCCTGGGAGTAGGTCCAAAGAACACAAGACAATTAAGTGTACACATGGCCCGTATCCCACTGTCTTCCTCCTCGGCTGCATTAGAGTCGGTTTCTCAACCCATGCCACAGCCTTGAGCGTGTTTGTGTGATGAACTGATGGAGGGAAAAGCTTGTGCTTTGGGGTGATCTAGAAGGAGCCACAGTCACATCAGCGTAGGCTTCCAAACAGTAGCATGGGGGAAGCTTGCCAGCGACCAGATCTGTGAATAGGTATTGTGGTTCGAGTGTGAAACGCCACCCAGTGGTTCATCTGTTTCAACACTTGGCTCTGTGTCTGGAGGTTGGGGAACCTTTTAGATGTGGGGTCTAATTGGAAGACATTCAGCGGTGAGGGGTTACAGCTAACCTTGACTCTGGGTTGAGACCTCTGCTTTCTGGTCCCTCCAAGAAGTAGAGGTTGCCAAAAAAGCCACCCTGGACATAGCCCCACCATCTTGTTCTCTATAGAACCATGAGCCAAAATAGGTACTTCCTCCCACCAGCCGCATCTCGTCAGATGTTTGTTCAGAGGTGAGAAAGCGAATACAGCAGGGTATTTGACCGTTCACCTCGTATGGAAGAAGAGGCGTGATGGAGCTACCTTAGCTTCTCATTGCCGTAATGAAGACTCTTAGAAAGGCAAGGAGGGGGCTGGAGAGATGGCTCAGAGGTTAAGAGCACTGGTTGCTCTTCCAGAGGATCTGAGTTCAATTCCCCGCGACCACAGGGTGGCTCTATGATGAAATCTGGTGCCCTCTTCTGGTGTGCAGGCATACATGCAGGCAGAATGCTGTATTATAATAATGCATAATAAATAAATAATTCATAATAAATAAATAAATCTTTAAAAAAAAAAAAAGAAAGAAAGGCAAGGAGGAGCCAGGCATGGAAGCTCATACCTTTGATCCCAGCACTGGGGAGGCAAAGGCAGGCGGATCTCTGGCAGGCGGATCTCTGGGCTTGAGGCGAGCCTAGTTACATAGCAATCCAGGGCATCCAGAGTTACACAGAGAAGCCCTTCTCAAAAAGCAAACAAAAATGACAAGGAAGTTTATTCAGCTTACCTCTTGGAGGTTCAAGGCTTTCATAGGGTCATTCCTAGTGATGATCCCATAAGGGATGGTGGACGGTGGAGAGTATGGAGGAACAGGCACTGAGAGGAGAGAGAGGAAAAGGTGGCGGGCAGCAAACTTGCTTCTTTCATGGCAACTCTTTTTCGGGAACTTTAGAAATCTCCAGGTTAGGCTCACATATTTTTGTTTGGTTTTTGCTGTCTCTCCTCTCTTGCCCCTCCCCAACCCACGTATTTTGTTAAAGACTGAACCTGAGACTTCACATATAGAGGCTGGAGAAATGGCCCATGGTTAAGTACACTTACTGCTTGTACAGGGCCGTCCTCTGGACCAAACCACCAACATCCTCATGAGTTCAGCTGAGCTTGCAAAAGATCTTTACAGCAGGGCTGTTGACTACGAAGTTCCCTTACACAAGCCGGAGGGACTTGGTGAAGGACATGGAACCTCAGCCTGCCACTTCTCCCGAACAATTGCCCATGTCCTCAGGGAGGGGCTGGATGTGCACAGACTGTGAAGGACTAAGGAGGGGACTCCATTTATCCAGTCATGAGGGAGCTGCCACCTATGCTGGGTGCAGACCTTCCTGTGTGCCTGTTTTAAAGTCTCCTGTACTCTTGCCTCTGTCCTCTGACCCACTGATAAAATCATTGGTTCCCCAAAGTGAATTTTGGTGGAATTATACCTTGATTTTCCACTGGGACCTTAAGAGGAGGGGAGGTAGATGCTGCCTAGCCCCTCCACCACACACATACATCCAGAATAAACTCTCACAACACAGACCTTCCAGAGGACCAGAGTTCATTTCCCATACTGGGCAGCTCACTACCACCTGTTAACTCCAGCTCCAGGAAATCTGATGCCCTCTTCTGCCCTCTATGGGCATTTTATGTATACGCACATACACAGACTGACAAATGAAAAACCCTTTTAAAAAGACTTCATATAAGCTAAATAAGGAGAACCCAAAGAAAAGCATATAGGCATCCTCCTGAATATTAACCTTCATCGGGCAATGAAAGGAGACAGAGACCCACATTGGAGC
>NW_004949101.1:18515411-18517890 GCF_000317375.1 Microtus ochrogaster | reverse complement strand
GCCACCACCGCCCGGCTTTGCCTTCAATTCTTTATTTCCTGATGCAATCACGGCCATAACTCTTCTCTGTAGTTTGTCTGACTATGTCGTTCTGCCTTTCTTTACTTTAAATCCTTCTTTGGGAAATTAAATATTTAGATGTTTCTTATCAACAATTTATTTATTTTTTTTAAACATTTATTTATTTATTTATTTATCTATTTATTTATTTATTTTGTATACAGTGTTCTGTCTGTCTGTATACTTGCTGGCCAGAAGAGGGCACCAGATCTCATTACAGATGGCTGTGAGCCACCATGTGGTTGCTGGGAATTGAACTCAGGACCTCTGGAAGAGCAGTCGGTGCTCTCAACCTCTGAGCCATATCTTCAGCCCTCTTATCAACAATTTAAAATTGCATTTTCTATAATCTATTCTGACAATTTGGGTTTTTTTCGTACATGAAAAAGTTTAGTTATTGGTATTCTGTGCATTTGATTTGAATTTATATAATAATCAACAATCGGCCACATCTGACACAACAATCAGTGCTTTAGAATATTTTGGTCATTTTACTTTTGCAGTATACTTACATTTGCTTCTATTTTTACTTTTTCCGGGGTTTTTTTGATTGGTCACCTTTTTCTTCTCCAGCCTCTACTTTGCGTATTTGCACAGCCATCATTAAATCACCAGTCCTGAAGTGAATTTGCCCTTTGTTAGTGACGGGACTACTTTGTGGATTGGTTGTGTGTGTTTTGGTGGGGAGATAGTGTAGCTACAAAAGACCAAAAAAAAAAAAAAAAAAGGTAACTTCCCAGACTTCAGCAATCTTGCCTGTCTATCCACAAATGGCCCTCACACCAGTGGCACAGGAGGTAATGCATCCTTCACCGCTGTAAAATAGCCTACTCCTTCCACAGGGTCACGGTCCCGTCTTAGGAATTTGCCCATCTCCTCTCTTGCAGTGTATTTTTTAATTTTTTATTTTTTTCCTTACCATTGGTAAATTCTTTTTATTGTTCGTCTCACTGGCCTTCCAAATACTGTTTTGTATGGCACATAGAGAGAGGATCTACTTGAATGTGCGGTAACCGGAGGCTCCCTCTGACTCATGACCAATCCTGCCTGGAGGCTTTCTTAGGCATGAAAAGGAGCCAAGAAGCTATCTCAGGAGCAGATGAAAATTAGTCCTGGAAGAAAGGTTACTATGTTCTTCTAGGAGAGGTTGGGCAACTCCAGGCCAGCTGAGTGTAACTGCTGGACTCACACTGATGCTGCAGGGGAGGCTGAAGGTAGGAGCCTTGGAGACTGAGAAAGGGCCAGGGATTCCTGGGATGCTACTGTAGCAGCGTGGGTGGTGGGGGTAAGGAGTAGACTTCCACCGCCAACAGGTGGGAATGCAGGAAAAGGTCCCTGGCTAGTCTTAGGTTAGTCATAGCGGCTTCGTTATGGCTTGAAGAGAAGTTCGACACTGAGTAGGAGGCTGGCATTAGGCCTCATTTATTTGTTTGTTTGTTTTTGTTTTTTCAAGACAAGGTTTCTCTGTAGCTTTGGAGCCTGTTCTGAAACTAGCTCTTGTAGACCAGGCTGGCCTCAAACTCACAGAGATCCTCCTGCCTCTGCCTCCCGAGTGCTGGGATTAAAAGCATGTGCCACCACCACCACCCAGCTAGGCCTCTTTTAGAACACACACCTGCCCCTTTAAGACAGTGATCAACCTTAAGGGGCCAGATCCAGGGAGGTGAATGTGGTGAGAAGTAGAGGCAGGCAGTCTCCGTGAGATACAGGGCAGCCAGGACTACATAGGAAAACCTTCACACATATACACACAGACTACACACACACATGAAAGAAAGGAAGAAAGAAAAAGAAAAGGAAGGAAGGAAGGAAAAAAGAGACAGCTCTAGATTCACACCCACACCTTGCCAAGACAGACTTAAAAAGTTTCTCTGTGTTATGTCTAAAGAGCTTTTATATTTCTAGTTGTACCTGTTTTCTTTTTCTTTCTTTCTTTTTGTTTTTTGTTTGTTTTGTTTTTCGAGAGAGGGCTTCTCTGTGCAGTCCTGGCTGTCCTGGAACTCACTTTGTAGACCAGGCTGGCCTTGAACTCAGAGATCTGCCTTCATTTGTCCCCAAAGTGCTGGGATGATTAAAGGTGTGTGCCACTGCCTGGCACCAGTACACCTGGCACCAGTACCTGGATCTTTCGTTCTCTTGTCTTGTATGCTACATTGAACAAAATCATGTGATGTAAAGCTTCCCACCATCCCCAGAAGGCTGCTCTGGGGATTTCCCTGAATGTGAATGTGCTTCTTTACTCCCACCCCACCCCACCCCACCCCTTCCATGTAGTGCTCTCTCTCTCATCCCTCCTTCCTTCTCTCTCTTATTCTCATACTTAATGAAGTACTTTCTGAGTTTTAAAGGGAAACCTCTCTTCGTTAAGGGCCTGTGATGATGATTTCTCTAATTGTATTGTTTCCTCTCTAACGCTTTT
>NW_004949101.1:18512589-18515311 GCF_000317375.1 Microtus ochrogaster | reverse complement strand
ACCAGGCTGGTCTCGAACTCACAGAGATCCACCTGCCTCTGCCTCCCGAGTGCTGGGATTAAAGGCGTGCGCCACCATCGCCCGGCCGCTTTTCCTTCTTAAATGGCTCAGTCTTTTTCTCTTTTTCCCTTTAAATTATGAGTGCATGGGTGGTGGGAGTACAGTGCCCCCGGCAGCCAGGACACCCTGTCAGATCCCCTGGAGCTGGAGTTACTGGCAGAGGTGAGGTGGCCAGTGTGGTTTCTGGAACTGAACTTGAATCTTCTCAAGTTCAGCTGCCCTGCCCATTTCTCTCTTTTTTTCTTTGTGTTTAACATTCTTCTGACAGAGAGAAAGTTGAGTCTTGGAAGAGAACTTGTGGAATTAAATCAGGGGCCCTAAAGCAATGGACCCTGAAGAATTACATTTTCCTAGAAGTCTAGTGCTGGAGAAGGAATAGCCAAAGCCCTGGCCAGAGGGAGAATCTGCCTTGCGGGGAGAGATTTCATACAGTTCTGACAGCTCAGCTCACAGGTAAAGGAACATATGGATGTCTTTGCCCTTTTTCTTTCTTTCTTTCTTTCTTTCTTTCTTTCTTTCTCTCTCTCTCTCTCTCTCTCTCTCTCTCTCTCTCTCTCTCTCTTTCTCTCTTTCTTCTTTTTTTTGGAGACAGGGTCTGACTGTAACTCTGGCTCTCCTGGAATTCACGATGTAGCCCAAGTTGGCTTTGAACTCTCAGAGCTGATGTGGGAGTGTCATATATCAATCTGTTGATTTCATTGGTTAAGCAATAAAGAAACTTCTTGGCCCTGATAGGTTAAAACATAGGTGGGAGGAGTAAACAGATCAGAATGCTGGGAGGAAGAGGAAGTGAGCTCAGAGACGCTATGCTTCTCTTCTCTGGGCCAGAGGCCATGAAGCAAGCTACCAGGTCAGACATGCAGACAGATTGTAAAAATATATATACAGCTTTAATGGAGAAATAGACTTACAGAACCACCATTCAGCGGAGACTAGGAAAGCAGAAGCAAGCACTGCGAGCAGGATCGCCAGATTTATAGGTAAACATTAGCCCGAGGCGAACACGCCCCCTAAGGGGCGGGACTTATCCCTACGCAGAGCTCTATCTACCTGTCTCTGCCTTCCGAGTGCTGGGACTAAAGACGTGTTAAAGGCATGTTAAAGGCATGTGCTACCATGCTCAGCTTGCTTTATCTTTAAAACAAAAAAAGTGTTTAACACTGATGCAGTGAAGGTAGAGAGAAATTTGGTCGAAGTGTCCTGTGAATCCATTTCCTTTCTCAACTTCTGTTTCCTAATTTCTTCTGAAATACAGGGAACTAAGGGCAGCGAGTTTGTGGGCCTAAGTGTCTGAGAACAAACGTTCCCACCTTCCTCTCTTTCAGGATGCCCTATCTCAGTTCATCCTGATGACCCCCAGAGCGTATGTTCTGGAAAGGATCCCCAGTTTGCTATGCCACCTATGACTCCAGTTCCTTGAACATGGGCTCACTGATGCTCATTCCTCTGTTTGTTGCTCACGACACAAGATTTTGGTTTTTTTGATTTTTCGAGACAGGGTTTACAACACAAGATTAAAAGGAAGAAAAGCAAGCAAACAAGAAAAAAACTAACCCAAGCTTGCTTCCAGGGGTCTTTTTTTTTTTTTAAACTTTTCTAGTGTTTATTTCAAATCCCATTAGAAACATCAGACTATAATATAGTTTTTTGCTTTTGGAAAAAGATAATTAGGCTTATAACAATGAATCAGATTGAACTGTCTACACAGAACTCATCCAGTTATAATATTTGATTTGTTTACTTTAATCCTAACAACAATAAATTATAATAACAATAGTTTTTAGTTTTCTAACAATATCAACCTTTTTGAAAATTCTTTCTGTGTATTATCTTATTGGATCTATTAGTAATTAGATACATTTTATGATGGTGCTTTCAGAGGTCTTAGTTCCTCGCTAAGCCTCGTTGTCTTTGACTGGAGCCTCACAGTTCTACTGATGGTTGTCACTGTGTGCTTTCTGCTTCCTGAAGAGATGCAGACGTGTAGTTTACCTGATAGCGTATGCATACTCTGTTAGTCTGCTTTAAGGAAAACACATGGCTACTTCATCGGGCAAATCAGATGCGCCCAGGGTTCCTGCTGTGTTTGCGACAGTTTACTGTCTTCGGCTAGACGGTGTCTGCTAGGCTACAAACACACGCAGCTGAGTGGGGCCTATCATAGAAAGTTTCCTCCTTCTGGGCAATCTCTTCTTTGTTGGGGTGGTATTCACTTTTATCCATCGTTCCAGCCAGAAGAGGAAGCCATTTCTGAGATTTCTGGGTGATGTTTTTCACCGTGGTTACTCCCCTACACGCCAAGGGCCATGCTCTAACTGTCAAACACAGCCATTCCCATTACACATTCATAGGTTTGTGCAACAGCCATCGGGTGGATCTATGCGCACACTGAACTCATTATGGGTCTTTCCTGCCCAGGATCCCAGTTATTATCTGACCCCTATAACGATAATGCTTGAATCTCTGATTTCCAAGGTTAATTGGACTCTGCGCCCAATAGTGCTGGAAGGCTCTCACTGTTTTCTATCCCTCAGGGTATAATTATTGAATATTTGACTTCAAGGCCTTCTTGATGGAGGAAGGTCATTGGTTGATTTAATAAAGAAGCTGCTTGACCTGATAGGTTAGAACGTAAGTGGGAGGAGCAGAATGCTGGGCGGAA
>NW_004949101.1:18495449-18506234 GCF_000317375.1 Microtus ochrogaster | reverse complement strand
TAGCCGAGAAAAGGGCTAAAGCTAAAGAGCCAAGCAGTGTTTAAATGAATACAGTGTCCGTGTAATTTTTTCAGGTATAAAGCTAGCCGTGATGGCTGCTGGGTGGCGGGAAGCAGCCCCACTGCTCATATTACTACACCTTCTGAATAGGGATAAAGGGAAACGGTGACTGCACATGCTTGCCGCAGTGCCCCGGGATCTCTCTTTATGAGATCTTACCTTCCTGTAAGGCAAAGAGCACTGACTCAGGCCTACAGAGCAGGCAAGGGTGAGAAGTTTTCCTTGGTGGGGACTGCCATAAACCTTTATCATCCTTGCTGGTTTCCTCCAGCTGTAAAGCCAAGCCACAGTTTGTCCCTAGGAATATTCTCTTCTGTTAGCAGCTGTGATCTGCATGGGGACGGACTGCTCTGGCTGATGGCACGTGTCTCTTGCTGTTACCTATGATGATCACCTTGCCTGCCTAGGTTCTGTCAAGAGAGTGCTGTCCTGTGGCTCTGCGTCAGAACATTCTGTCACCACTTGCATTAGGGGTGGGGTTCCCTAGCAGGGAGCTTGGTTCTTTCTTTTTTAAAAAATTTATTTATTTATTATGTATACAATGTTCTGTCTGTCTGTATGCTTGCTGGACATGAAGAGGGCACGAGATCTCATTACAGATGGTTGTGAGCCACCACGTGGTTGCTGGGAATTGAACTCAGGACCTCTGGAAGAGCAGTCAGTGCTCTTAACCTCTGAGCCATCTCTCCAGCCCGTGCATTGGTTCTTTATTGCTTGGGTAAATAGAATGCTCCCCAGGTGCTCCTATGGACCACTATCCCCTTGAGGGATTTCTGTCCATGGCAGTGTCCATCTATGACAGTCCTGGTACTTCTGTGTCGCGAATATGGGCCACTGCCTTCTCCAGGCTTCTAGGAGTCATTAAGTGTGGCATCACCTCCTGGTCCT
This sequence comes from Microtus ochrogaster, assembly GCF_000317375.1. Taxonomy (NCBI): domain Eukaryota; kingdom Metazoa; phylum Chordata; class Mammalia; order Rodentia; family Cricetidae; genus Microtus; species Microtus ochrogaster. The sequence goes on along the minus strand of NW_004949101.1, from coordinate 18,505,286 downwards.
CCCCAGTGTTAACCCTGTGCAGCACAGCAGTGTTCTATGCCCGTGAATGCTCCTTTTCTGGTTCACTTGATAGCAACCTGAGAAGGACGGGCCCCAGAAGCTTCAGAGCTGACTGGGAACATTGCCCATGTCCCACAGTTCCTTTGAAATATAATTTTCCCATTTCTCTCCTTAGCAAATCCAGAATCTTGTAAGTGTCCAGACAGCAGTATGACAGCTACCAAATGCTCGGATGATGCATTTGGCCAGGAGAGAGATGCTGAGCCCTTGTTTTCACAAAGGCAAATAAGTCTTACATAGTCATGGATGTCCACTCAGGGTGACAAGAACCAAAGAAGGACCGGATGACAAAGACGTGTGATGCACGGTACCCACGCCTCGCTGCAACCGAGTGGCTCCACAGTTGTCAGTATGCTGAGAGTCAGGATGTGGCAAGCAGTTGGAGGTGTTGGAGTCTGAGCCTGCGCTTTCCTAGTCCTAAAAAGCCAGGCTTGACCACCTGTCCTTGACTGGACAATCAAAGCAAGAAAATAACGAAAAAAGTAGGGAAAGGGGTTTACTCACTGTGGTCACGTGGAGAAGAGCCTTGAGGGGGCGATGATGCAGATGTTCGATCTACAGCTGGATATTCAGTTATTCTCAGCATTTTGAAGTTATTAGTCTCTGTGTTATCTGCTACCCTCTTCAATAAGAAGCTTCTCAGCCCAAGTCTATGGCAGTAAAATAAATACTTGGAAACAGTTTGACAATGACCATTTAGCAAACAACAGCTCTAGGTTTTCCCTAGGGACCCATGGCTTCCACAGCTATGGATTTTGACCATATTTATAATACTGAGCCCGAATTTGCTTCTGTGAACAGTCCTCTCATCCCATCTTACCTAAAAGGTGTATTGAGAATTTGAGGTTTGATTGTTTGTGCATCTTTTAAAATTTTTCTCTTTTAAGCATCCATTCCCTCTTTCAAGGGCATCTCCCACATAAATGGCCTACGATGCCCCAGAATTGTCAGGGTGGAGCGTGCTGCTGGGTCCTCTTGTCCACATACAGCACTGTTGTTTGATTTGGAAGTGTGCAGGGAGCATATCCGTTGTGAATACAGACTATGTGAACTCACACATCCATGTGGGTATGGGAAAACTCTGTGAGTCCCGCAGCAGGGTGGCTCACGGATGGATGTGCCCTGTCATGTCTGGAGTCATGCCTGCTACAGTGATGATGTCTCAGCAGACTCTGCAGAGGAGCATAGGAAAGATCGTCTAATCTGTTTCCCAGGACCAGACAGAATCTGCTCTTTCAGATTTACACACACACAGTGTTCTTTGGGCACGCCACTGACAGGCACAGTGGCCTGTCAGTTGTAGGGGCAGCAGCTGTGGTTTCTTCTGTTCTCTTCTTCCTCCTCTTCCTGTTTTGTTTATTAAGACAGGGTCTCACTATATAGCCCTGGCTGGCCTGGAACTCACACAGGGATCCACCTGCCTCTGTCTTCCGAGTGCTGGGATTGAAGGTGTGAGCTGCTGCACGCAGTCTCTGTAGCTTCCTGTGCTGGACTGATGAGGACTCACTTTGGACCTCAGTTCTGTATTGTCAAGAGGGTGGATCCTGTTGCTTTTACCCAGAAGGCAGAGGTCTGATCAGATGCTTAGTTCCACTCGTGTTTAATTTTAAGGACGTCCACACTAGTGACAAGCAGAGAGTATAGCTTTTGTGAAATCAAACACCACAATGTTCTCCACCACTTGAGTAGCTCCTTGTCTTGTCGCCAGGCAGAGGACCTACTGGCTGCTACCCACGGATTAACAAAGCACCTACTGGCTGCTGTCCAGGGATCAATAAAAACGTGACAGGTGAGTTTTGGAGGAATCATTCAGAGAAAATAATACAGTTTTTCAGGGCTGTCTGCTGAGCAGGAGTTCTGTGGAAAGTCCTTGAAGCTGGAGGGGCGAGCACATTTCCTCTGAGATCTGGAAATGACCCTTTGTGCAACAACACTTCTTGGTGACTTCATTCCACAGAGTAGTTAGCCACTGGTCCTTGAGCCTTAAAAGGCTCGTTAGAGTTAACTGGGCTGAGAAGGAGGCGTTTCTTACAGTCTTCTGGACAGTGTTCTTAAGCATGCCTGCCTCTGCTAGCTCTTTTATCCATGTGACATCACACACAAAGATACACACACACACATACACACATACAGATACACACACACACACAAACTGTACTGCTCCACCCATACCACACAGCATTGCTTGGAGTGTGGGGTGGGTCACTGGATACATGTGCATCCCATTGCTAATCAGAGCATTTCTGATGGTAAAAGGAGGACCTCACACACTCAGGACAGGCTGTGTATCCCCATATGACTCTGGATAAGACTCTTCCCTAGGCCAAAGTCATGACTGGGAAGGATTCACTATGAATCACTAACAGTCAGTGCTCCAACAGCTCACAGAATAACTGTCCTGGTCCTGGCGGAATATTCTGAGACAGGACAGGTACACTTTGTACCCTAACGTCAGAGATGTCAATCCCATGCTGTCGTCATTAGAAAGTTGGCTCTGGTAGGAACTAATGTGCCTCAAAAAATAGGACATAAAGCACAATAATGACTTGTGATCAAGCACAGTTGAGCCATAGAGACGGTGTTGGTAGCCCCTCTGTATGGACGGCTAAGGGCCTTCAAACAGGACGTCCGGAACAATAGGCCGGAGCGTTCAGCTCTAGCTGGGACACTGAAAGGAGCAGAGGGGCATGTGTAGAATGCTGTTACCCTTCCCCAGTAAACCTTCCAATCTGAGGGGAACTTAAAACCCCATACATCTTCCTGTGTTTGAACTTCTACTTATGAAACCGATTTCCAAATAAATGGGATTCGGAGAAAAACACTCCCCTTTTCCGTGGGTGTTTGCCCTGGGGAAAGACACAGGGAGGAGTCAATTGGGAAGAGAGAAATACAAGCCCCACAGTTGCTAGCACTGGTGCCGTTGTTCCTTAGCATGACCTGCGTTTATCTAGAGTACAGAGACAGCCATGTGACTCACTGCAAGGTGGTCTCTGGCCAAGTCTTATCTTGTCCCATGCCTCCTAAGTCTCTCCTCCGGATCACAGATACTCCTGGGATTAGCCTCAGAGAAACCCATTATCTAAAATGCAATTTCCAGTAAAATGAGCCACACACAGGCATTAAAGATCCTCTAGGTGAGAGCTTGTTTGCTTATCTGCAAGTTGGAACCAAATATATTATTCTAATTGTCATTCACGCTGACGCTGTAAGAGCACACATATCCAGGCTGTTCTAACTTGTATGGAATGCAGCCCAAGGACCGTCAGTACCTCTCGGTGCAACTTCTGGAAAGGGTAGGGAGGAAAGACACCTACTACCCTTTGTGATGGTTCGAACATAAAATGTCCCCCCCCCCCCAGGCTCATGTGTGTGTTCACTTGGTCCCCAGATGGGGGCGCTGTTCTGAGAGGCTGAGGAACCTTTAGGAGTTGGAGTCTAGCTGGAGGAAGTGTGTTGCTATGGGGCATTGAGGGTCATAGCCTCCTTCACCTTTCTGATTTTATCTCTTTGCTTTCTGGTATATGGAGAAAAATAAAACAAAACAAAACAGAACAGATAACAACACAAGTTTGGACCACCACAGAAGGAGTCCCAGCCACCATGTCCTGTCCCCCATCGAACAGAGGAAATAAACCTTTCTTCCTCCAAGGTGATCCTGTCAGATATTTTGACTCAATTAAAAAAAAAAAAAGAAACTAATAAAATAGTTTTCATTACTTAATAATTTGTAATTATATACTTTTAGCTACTTTTCATTTACTCCCAATTTTTGTCTTATTTGCAGGCAAATGGATGGAGCTAGAAAACATCATATTGAGTGAGGTGACCCAGACCCAGAAAGACAATTATCACATGTACTCATTCATATGGCTTTTAGACATAAAGCAAAGAAAACCAGCCTACAAATCACAATCCCAGAGAACCTAGATAACCATGAGGACCCTAAGAGAGACATACACGATCTAGTCTATGTGGGATGTAGAAAAGACAAGATCTCCTGAGTTAACTGGGAGCATTTTACCACGGGGAGGGGAGAGGCAGGGAGGGAAGCAGAGAAAAATGTAGAGCTCAATAAAATCAATAATAATAATAATAAAAAAGACTTGCTGTGAGTACAAATATATGAGGCATTTTGAAGAAAGTTCCATGGAATTTTGTAGTTGTAAGAATTGGGTCTGGGGTCTCAAGAAAGTGATCTCACAATCCAAGGCAAAAAGATTTCTTTCTTTCAAGGGGTGCATAGCCAAATCAAGCATAGGGGCCCTGTCCCTCACTGTGAGCTTGGGCTCACATTCCTGAATTTGTCTGTTTTAAAGCAACAAGCAGCCAACAAGCAGAATGCAATTCCAAGCAGAAAGTGCTACCTTGAGAACATCTTTGGGTTCTAAGAAGCGTTGTCCCTGAAGGAACTTGTGTTTCTGCCATGTTGCTTCTTTATTTTTTTATTTTTTTCTTTTCATGTTGCTTCTTTAAAACGCATTTTAATGGAGTTTTGTCCTAATTAAACTTTTGATAGAAAAGATACTACATTTTGTTTACATTTTTCACAGAATCACTTCTTCCTTGTGCTAGCACCAGCTTTATTAATGGTATCTACTTCAGGAGACTGGGCACACCTGTGTTCGGAGCACTTCTGCTTAGCAGTTGTAATGTCCCTGATAGGTCATTCCCTTCTTCAGTATGAAGTGACTTTTGTGTCTTCTCATTGTTTCAGTATGAAGTCTATTTTGTAGCTATTAAAACAGCGTCATCTGCTTGTTTCTAGGTTTATTTGTTTACAACAGTCTCCCCATGATTCCATGCTAAAGTTGTAGCTGTCTTCTGTGGTGAGGGGCCTCCTATATTGAGAAATTGAGACCATTAGTAATCTTATTATTGAAAGGTGTGTATGGACTCTTTTCATTTTGTTTATTTGGTAGTTGTCTTAGGGTTTCTATTACTGTGAAGAGACACCAAACCAATAACCATGGCAAGTCTTTTTTTTTTTAAGATTTGTTTACATATTTTCTGTACATGAATGCTCTGTCTTCATATACAGCAGAAGAGGGCATCAGATCTCATTACAGATGGTTGTGAGCCACCACGTGGTTGCCAGGAATTGAACTCAGGACCCCTGGAAGAGCAGCTAATGCTTTTAACCACAGAGCCATCTCTCCAGCCTCAACCATGGCAACTCTTATAAAGGAAAGCATTTAGTTGAGGTGGTGGCTTACAGTTTCAGAAGTTTAGTCCATTATCATCATGGTGGGGAGTATAGCAGTGTGCAGGGTCACATGGTGCTGGAGAAGGAGCTGCTACATGGTAATATGCAGGCAACAGGAAGTAGTCTGAGACACTGGGTGGTATCTTGAGCATATATATATGAGACCTCCAAGCCAGCCTCCACAGTGATACACTTCCTACAAGAACACACCTACTCCACAAGGCCATGCCTCCTAATAGTCCCACTCCCTTTGAGGGCCATTTTCTTTTAAACCACTATAGTAGTGGTTTTCCCCCCTCTTTCTCTCTTACTTTATTATTCTGGTGTGATTTATTTTTTTCCTGTGATCTCATGATGAATATTTCTTTTCAGTTCAAAGGGATCATTCAAGTATTTCTGTAGTGCTAAGTAAATTCCTTGGCCTATTTTTATCATAGAAAGTTTTTATTTCTCCTTCAACTATACCAAATAGCTAGTTTTGCTGGGTATAATAGTCCATGCTGGCAATTTTTGTTTTTCAAAACTGAATCTTGAAATACCTGTTCAGGCCATCCTGGCTTTTAAGGTATTAACAAATCTGCTACTATTTTAATGGGCCTTCTTTTATATATGACTTGATGTTTCTATCTTGCTACTTTCAATATGGTTTCTTTGTTCTGTATATTTAGTATTTTAATTAAAATTACAATATGAGATGGTAATTCTTTTTTGGCCTTCTCTGTTTGGCGTCTCAAATGCCCCTATGTTTGGATTGCATCTCCTTTACCAACTCTAGGATATTTTTGTTATTTTTTAAAAGTTATTTATTTATGTAATATATGTGTGTGTACCACATCACGTGTGCAGAAGACCACAGAAATCAAAATAGGCCATTGGATTCCCTGGAATTAGTTATAGATGGTTTTGAGTTCTCATGTGGGTGCTGGGACCTGAACCCTGGTCTTTTGCAAGAATAATACATGCTCTTAACCACAGAGCCATCTCTCTCTGTCTGTCTGTCTGTCTGCCTGTCTGTCTCTCTCTCTCTCTCCAGCTTCTGTAATGATTCTCTTTTTAAAATGTTTTCTATGCCTTTGGAAATATGCTCTTTTCCTTCTGCTACCTGGGTCATCAGTAGACTTGTTTTTTTCATGGTGCTGTAGGTGACTTGGAATTCTCACTCACCTTCTTATTAGCTTATCATTGTCCTTGTTTGATTGGTCCAGTTCATTTACCATGCTGAAGGGCTCCAGTATTCTGTTCTCTCCTTAATTGGTTCTTCTGGTGAGACGTTCCCCAGAGTTTTTAAATTGGATTTCACGTGTTCTCTATTTCTAGTATTTCAGGTTGGATTTTTCTCAGTGTTTCTATTTCTCTGTTGAATCTCTCTTTCATCCTACATCGCTTTCTTACCTCATTCAGCTATTTGTGTTCTCAGGCAAAAGTTTACGTTCTTTGATTTCTTCAAATATACTTATGACATTGAATTCTCTGTCTGGGATCTCATCTAATTCATTCTTGCTAAATAACATTGCTATATAGGAATAGTAATTTCTGGAGGAGTTATGCTGTCTTGGGTTTTATGTGTCTCTTATGTTAATGAGATTTATGCATCTTGTTTTATTTCTTTTCTCTGTTTAATTTTTAAAGATTTATTTATTATGTGTACAGCATTCCTTCCATGTGTGCCCGCACTCCAGAAGAGGGCACCAGATCTCATTATAGATGGCTGTGAGCCACCATGGGTTGCTGGGAATTAAACTCAAGACCTCTGGTAGAGCAGTCAGTGCTTTTAACCACTGAGCCATCTCTCCAGCCCTCTTGGTTTAATTTTTAATCAGCTCTATTTTTTTTTCAGTTGAAGTACTTACAATGTTCATGTGGGGTTTGGATGTGGTTGAGTATACAGTTCAGAAAATCATTCAGTAGTCCAAGAACTCAGGCTTCTTGGTGCAAGCTCTGTATTGCTACTTGAACAGGACATTAACTGGGAGGGCCACCACAGCTGCTTTCTAATATGCAAATGTCATACCGGCCAATTCACAACAGTGGCTCCTCTAACTGCCATAACTGTTGAAGGGTAAATAACCAAGTATAGTATGGTATAGACTCAGATTTTAGCTAATGAGGTTAGGACTGGGAAGAAAATAAGGTGAGTGAGGATAAAGATAAATAAGTAAAAATATTGAGGCTAGTAAAGTAGCTGGGAAGGGAAAGTTGACTGAGATACTACTGTTCAGGTCCACAGAATTTAGTGATTGTTAAAGCTATGGAAAGTTATTAAGAAAAGAGGAGGACAGGAGAGATGGCTCAGTGGTCATGAGCACAGGTTGCTCTTCCAGAGGACTGGGTTCAGTTCCCAGCACCCACATGGCAGCTCACACGGTCTACAACTCCAGTTCCAGGGGATCCAGCACATTCGCATAGACATACATTCAGGCAAAACACTAATGCACAGGAAATAAAAACAAGTCATTTAACAAATTTTTAAAAAGTAAAAGGAGGCTGAACATGGTATTATGCACCTTTAATCCCAGTACAGAGGAGGCAGAGGCAGGTGGATCTCTGTGAGTTCTAGGCCAGCCTGGTCTACGCATTGAGTTCCAGGCCATTCAAGGATACGACGTGAGATCCTTTCTAAAACAAACAAACCAAAATGTAAAGAGGAGTGGAAAGGATGAGAGAAAGAAGACAAGATAATGAAACCGGGTGGGCCGTGTGCGCCGTGATTGAAGAGTACGCTAAAGAGCGCCTCAGTCAGCTGGCTGGGGAAAAGAGGAAGGGGTTCTGCCTTTGCTTTCTCTCCTCTAGCACACCAGGGTTGTTGATGAGTGATGGTGGAAGCTGGAAGGGACCAGAAAGTTCCAGTTCCTGCTGAGCATCTCCAGACACCTCTACAACAGTTCCATCATCACGGGGGGGGGGGGGAGTGCTTTTCTGCCGTGTAGTCTTCTTGAATTGTGACCCCAATTAAGCACGCTCAGATGTATGTATCTTAAATTAAACATGCATTGGTTTGGACCCTTTCCAAAGTGCCCCCCATATGAGTATGTATAGGCCTCTCTAAAGTTCCTCACCCTTTGTTTGTTTGAGGGGAGCACTATGCTCTCCTACCTGTAGGTGATAAAAAGCCTTCACGGTTGTGTCTCGGCTGTGACTTCAAGTCTTGCCCTTGGAGTTGCTCACACAGCCACAGCTGGAATGCTGCTACTCAGCCTGCCTTCTTCATTGTTCTCCATTTTATTCAGTCTGGGACCCCAGACCTTGGGATGGTGCAAGTCTTCCCCACCCATTTCAACTTTTCTGGAGACATCCTCAGAGACACACCCAGGGGTGTGTGATTCCATGGTAAGTCTAAATTTACGCAATCTGACAAAGAAGATTAACGACCGCGCTCACTACTGATTAGGAAAGTTCATGCCTTGGGATTTCTATTGCTGTGATGAACACCATGACCAAAATCAACTCGGGGAGAAACAGTTAATTTTCTCTTACAGCTCTCAGGTCACACTCTATCACTGAGGGACATCAGGGCGGGTGCCTGGAGACAGGAACTGAAGCAGAGGCCACGGAGGATGACTGCTCGCTGGCTTGCTTCTCATGCCTGTTCATCCTACCTTCTGATACAGCTCAAGACCTTCTACCCGGGGGTAGCACCATCCCCCAGAGGCCGGGCCCATTCACATCAACCTGGATGGAGGCATTTTTCTCAACTGGGTTTCCCTATTGCCAAACAACTAAAGCAATGGTCAAGTTGACAAGCTAACCAGCGTAGGAAGTGAGAAAAAAAACAGGCCTAATTAAAAAAAAAAAAATCAACTGTTGACTAACGATGTGACACCTGAGGTGGACTTGGGGGAGACTCTGACTCAGCATCCTGTCATGCAGCCTGTGGGCCTGGATCTGAGGCCCCACCATGGATACCAACCACAAGGAGAGGTCCAAGTCTTCCTTGGGAGGTGGCAGGAAAGCAGAAGGGCGCCATCTGCGCCTCATTTTACAACTCCCCAGCAGAGGGCAATCTGAGCTCAGGCACCATCTTCCCTGGCCACTGGTTTAGGCAACAGGGCAGATGGCCACCTAGCCCCCTCACTGCCCACTGAAGCTTGGGCATGGTGCCCACTTGCTGGCAGCAGCAGCAGCTCCAGAGAAACAGGATGCACAAGGAGGTTGTTTTGAGTTCTCCCGAAGCCTGGCAGATGCCCGGCCCTGGCACCCTGCCACAGTCCCCTATCTAGGATCCTGGACTGAAGGCTCATGGGTCTCTCATCCCAATGCAGGGTACTCACTGTTTCCATTCACAGTTCAGAATCCGCTTCTCTAAGGCATAGACTCCCAGAGCCTCAGAGGTGGGAGGGGCTTTGGTGCTCTAAGTCTACAAACTGGCATTTCAAGTAACTTCAAAGGGCAGGTGGGGGCCTTCCTTGTGAAGCTGTCTTAGAGTAAGACAGAGATAGAGGCAGCTATGTTGCATGAGGGGGGTGAGGCTTGTGAAGAAACATCTCAATCCTACTGTTGCCTGAATGACAAGAAATACGGGTGGTGGTGGTGGTGGTGGTGGTGGTGGTGGTGGTGGTGGTGGTGGTGGTGACGGT
>NW_004949101.1:18488558-18495099 GCF_000317375.1 Microtus ochrogaster | reverse complement strand
TTTTGTTTTTTGTTTTGTTTTGTTTTGTTTTTTCCAATCAGGGTTTCTCTGTGGCTTTGGAGCCTGTCCTGGAACTAGCTCTGTAGACTAACAGGCTGGTCTCGAACTCACAGAGATCCACCTGCCTCTGCCTCCCGAGTGCTGGGATTAAAGGTGTGCGTCACCATCGCCCAGCTGTATCAACAATTTTTAATTAAAGAAAGAAGGAAGAAGAAGGAAGGAAAGAAAGAAAGAAAGAAGGAAGGAAGGAAGGAAGGAAGGAAGAAAGAAAGAAAGAAAGAAAGAAAGAAAGAAAGAAAGAAAGGTGGCCATGACTGAGTTGCATCACTGGTTACCAATTTATCTCCTTATTTAATAGAAAAGTTAAAGCCCAGAGTAAGGAGCCATTTACCCAAAGAAAGGCTCCATTTCTCTCACTAGAGCCTGGCATGTTCAAGTCCTGGTTCCTTGGGGTAAAGGGTGAATGAATATTCAGCAGAAGTAGCTGGGCATGGCTTGGACTTCTAGATCTGTCTGACTAGTGGCCACTGATTAATCTTAGATTGCCTCATTTCCTTCCTTGGCCAAGGAACTCTTGTTTAGAGAAAGCAGCCTCTCCTAGGACACAGGATACTCCTTTTCCTTGGTGAGTCATAGGCTCCGAACCCACTGTGGACAGCTTGACTTCAAGGCAAGAATCTTCTCTGCTCCTGCTTTTTCCAACCAACACCTCCATCAGTGGCACTTCACTCCTTGGCTAACTCCTTGTAACTTAAATTAGCGTCCCTAGACATGTTATACACTCCTTGAAATGGGACGGTAAGGATCCAGAGGATTGCCCATCTTCAATCCTCAAAGCTCATAAGGAAACGGGTAGAGGTTTTTCCATTCTTAATTAGGGTGTCTACTACTGTGGTGAAACACCATGACCAAAAGCAACTTGGGGAGGACAAGGCTTATTTCACTCACAGTTCTATAGAATAGTTCATCATCAAAAGCAGTGAAGGCAGGAACTCATGCAGGGCAGGAACCTGGGGGCAGAGCTGATGCAGAGGTCATGGAGGGGTGCTGCTTACTGGCTTGCTCCTCATGGCTTATTCAGACTGCTTTCTTTTTTTTTTTTTTTTTCCTTTTTGTTTTTCAAGACAGGGTTTCTCTGTGTAACAGGCCTAGCTGTCCTGGCTGTCCTGGAACTAGCTCTTGTAGACTAAGTTGGCATCAAACTCACAGAGATCCAGCTACCTCTGCCTCCAGAGTGCTGGGATTAAAAGCATACTCCACCACTGCCTGGCGCAGACTGCTTTCTTATAGAACCCAGGACCACCAGCCCAGGGATGGTACCACTACAAAAGGTTGGACCCTCCTGTGCCAATCACCAATAAAGAAAATGCCCGACAGACTTGCCTATAGCCTGAATTTATGGAAGCATTTTCTTAATTGAGGTTTCCTCTTCTCAGATGACTTCAGCCTGTGTCAAGTTGACATAAAACTAGCCAGCACAGGCACAGAGCATGGTTTTCCTGCCACGTGTGCAGGTCTCATGGATGCTGCATGTGCTGGCAGAGATCTTATAAGTGGCTTTTCAGAAGTCAGCGTGTTTTGGCATTGTGTCCACCTCCAGGAGAATGAGCAGGCCAGAGCTCGGCTGTGGATGTTTCCTTAGCCTCAGCCCCCTTCGGAGTAGCTGGAATTGTGCTATAGCTACACAACAGCTCACAAGGCTACACCTTTAGGTCTCAGGCCTGTATCTGGAATAGAGCCCTGGGAAGAATGTCATTTCCTTGTTGCTATGACTAACTCCAGCGAGGATTAACACATAACAAATCCCTTTGTCATGGGCTCTTGCTTGTCCAGCTCCTCCCAGCCAGCAGACACAGAAGGTGGCAGAGGTAGTAGCGGCGGTAGAGGTGGAGGTGGCGAGGCAGTCCTGAAAAACTAATCTTGAAGAAATTACCCCAAAAATACCTCCTAGGGGAAGAAGTAAGTGGCGTGTACCTATTTGTTCAAGGAAAAAGGAACAGAAATAGAAAGAAGACAAAGAAAGCGGAGACTAATGAGATTAGCTACCTGCAGGGCATGGCAGAGAAAGGATGGAAAGGATAAGTGGATGAAGCGGGAACAGGACTCTCTACACAGAGCCTTTGTTCTGACCTACGTTAGGAGCGAAATTAATGAAATAAAATTTGGAAGGAGATGGAGGACCCTAAAATCAAATTAAAAAAAAAACAAAAATACTTTAAAAACATGTTTTTTGACCGCCATCTTATCACTTTATAACAAAACTTTTATTATGCATGAATCAATTAATTAAAAATTAATTTAATCTGTCATTTCCTTGAGTGATTGGTGCTGTGACTACTTTGACAAGGGCAGAGATGCATCATGGTTGTTTCAAGCCTTCTAAAGGTCCCCACAACTGAAGCCAGATTCTCTGTCAGACTAATGCGAGAGCTCAGTCCTGAGACCCCATTACATACTCCTTTCTGGAGCAGGCACGGAGGATAAGTTCAGTGTCCCCCAGGTTCCAGGAATCAGTGAGCTCAGGGACAAACATTTAACATCAGGAGGTTACACAGCAGGGGACCAACGATTCCTTTTACTACCCATAAATACTTCAGTACCAATAGGATCTATGAATTCCGAGAACTCTTTTCCTGAAAGATAAGGAATTTGAGATAATCCTTATTGGTAGGATTCAGACAGGTACAGGAAAAAAAAAGAGGGAAATCCAAACAGCGGAACTCACTGAGAGCAAGGCAGGAGCTTGGGCAGGGAGTGAAGAGTAGGCATTATATGTAATACAATTGTATATGTATCCCTTATGTATACAATCAAATATGACTTTCCAGTGACCTCTCAGAGTTCCCAGGCTCATAGGAGGAAGAAGCCCACATGAGGCTGGAGTATAGTTATATAGTTATTAAGTTCCTGTCTCCACATCTTAGTCCTGCGTGATGGGTATTTGCCTTGCCCCTTTCTAATGACTGGCTCATGACGACCTAGGGAAAGATAGATACACAGCACCCTATGTTGAAAACGTGTTTTTGCATAAAGGAGAGAGAAAGTGCTCGCTCCTTTGGTTGGTCTCACTCTTTTCTTCCTCTCTGGTGTCAGTGCTGAGAAGCAGAAGTAGGAAGACAGGCCACTCCCTGTTTGCAAAGCAGGAAATCAAAGTTCTCCATCCTGCTGTGTTTCTCTGCAGTCAACCTGGCTGTAACCCCAGGTGTGTCAGGGGAAGCGCTGACAGGAAACCCTTCCTCCTCCTATCCCCCTTCCCCTCCCCTAGCTGTGCTGGGGCTCAGCAGGGCAAACAAAAAGTGAGAAGAGAAAGCAGGAACGCTGCATAGGGCAAAGGACTAAGCTGAGCCTGAAAGCCAGAGGTCAGCCTGGGTCTAGGCAGACAGCAAGACATAAGAAGAAAATCTAAATGTAGGGAATTCCCATCAGACCATGGGCTCACTGTGTCCTGCATCTTAATAACAATCATTATTGAGGTAAGTCTGAAAAAGCCTTGGGGAGGGAGCAAAGGCAACATCTGGCCTCCAAGTTGCCGTCCTCTATTGCTCCCTTCTCTTTCAAACAAACACATGGTACCCACGTCTCCAAGAAGATAAAGCCAGTGTCTGCTCCCTTTTGTTCTTTTCATTCCTGTCCGCTCCCAGTGCTCTTGTATCCCTCCTCAGTACCAATGCCAAGATCCTGGTAACAGCTCCAGCCACGGGGTCTGGGCTGTGGCTTTGTATCCATGCTTCATCAGGAACATACTTTTTTCCTTCCTCCCACAGCCAGTGTCAGGACTAGCCACCAGGGCGCAAAGGTGGTGGTTTCTCCTGTGACACCCCTCAGACACTGTGGTTTTGACATCCTGTCCTGGTGGTGTATTTGTCCCCCCACGCCACCTCCAACCAGAGCTTTCCAGGTGCAGGAGCCAAATTTTGTTTTTCTCTTTCTGCTAGCTCAAGACACAGCTCTGATAATATTTGGATAACATTGGATAATATTTGAGACATGGATATTTTCCTTTAAACCAATATTTTAAAAACTTTTTCAGCCTCCACCCACACTAAGAAATACATTTTATTTCATCAACAGTTTGCACCTGCAGACAGACAGACAGACACACACACACACACACACATACCCATAACACAATTTTCAGGAAAGAATACTTACAATATTGAATGCACTCTGGTATTTTCTTTATTTCATTTCTTACCAGGCTGCCTGTGTGGGTTTGGGGATGTAGCTCAGCGGTACAGCACTTGTCCAGCAAACATGAGATCCTAGCATCAAAACCACAAAGCGCTTGTTGGGACTTAGAGGTAGAACTCTCCATCTTAAAGCACAGGGATACTCTGCCACTGCTAAACTGAGAAGAGCTTCGCACCCTAACCTTTAAGCTATATACAAGTGGGGGCTCTGGCCAGTTCTGCTTTGCAGACTGTGAACTTGGCCTCATTACAAGGAAGGAGCCCTCTTTGGGGGTTGACTGACAGTGGCGATGGCTTCCATGGTCTGGATAAGAACTCGGCTCTAGTCCTGCTTTTTGTACTTTTCCTCTTTGGTACTTTATTATTTTTTCCTTTATACCTTTAACAACTCACCCCATTTCAGAGTCTACCTGCTGCCGCAGGCTCACCTTAAGATGGCTCATCTCATGTGGTACTGTCACTCCTTCTTATGTAGGTGACCATTTGCTTCCCTGACAACCCAGATGCCACCTGGCCAGGAAAACCCAGCCATCAGGAATCTGTGAGTGAGCGAGAGGAGCTGAACTGTGGTGCCCACGGGGTTTACAGATTCCTATTTTTCAAGTGTTGCCTTCCTAGAGGGACCCAGTAGGCAAGAGCAGGGCAAGGCAAGGCACTCTGTCTCAGGGTGGCAGGAGCTGCCCTGGGCTGAGGAGCAGAGACCGGAGTTAACAGTGAGTTTACAGAACACAGTTATCCCTGCAATGCTATGTTTATACTTAATAGTTTAGAAATTAAGCTGAGGGTGCTCAGAGGCAGAGGCAGGAAGATCTCTGTGAGTTCGATGCCAGACTGATCTCCAAAGTGAGTTCCAGGACAGCCAGAGCTGTTACACAGAGAAACCCTGTCTCAACAAACTAAACCAGGGCTAGAGAGATAGCTCAGCGGTTAAGAGCATTGCCTGCTCTTCCAAAGGTCTGGAGTTCAATTCCCAGCAACCACATGGTGGCTTACAACCATCTGTAATGAGGTCTGGTGCCCTCTTCTGGCCTGCAGGCATACGTGTAGGCAGAATATTGTATACATAATAAATAAATAAATAAATAAATAAATATTAAAAAAGAAGTATATTTAAAAAAAACAAACCAAAAAGTTTAGAAATTAAGAAAATAAATCTAGACTTCAAAGACAGGGCACAAACAATGGGGCTCTGGAATGCAGGAGGCGATTGGACATTCAAAGGGAATAATGGCAGGTAATGGGCAGCCCCTTTGGGTTAACACCACCCCTGTCTAGCACAGTCTCACCCTGAATAAGATGAGAAAGGAATGCAAGGGTGGGGGAGATGTTCCCACCTCCCATCCCAATAGAGTGACATTTCAGCTATAAAGTTTTTTAGTAACTGTCAAAATAGCATCATAAAACATAATATATAAATCATGAAATTACATTACAAAATGTTGTCATGATTCTGTCTGTTGATAACAGTAATCACACATCCTTCACGAGAAAAAAGTAGCAGATACTTTTATAGTATCTGCTATAAAAGCGGGCTACATTGCAGCCTTTCGATAACAGGCCGGCCACCTCCAAGAGGAAAGCTGATGAGAAGGCTCCAGCTAGGAACTGCAGAGTCTCACATACCCTGCTCTCTGTTTTTTCAACCTTATCAAATACTTTCTAGGACAGCATTGTGCTGTTGTCAAAGGGACAACATTGGGCTGGAAAGATAACTCAGCAGTTAAGAGTGTAGTAATATGGGCAGCGGGGCTGCGTCCCCGGCACCCGGCCGCCCACATGGCTAGCTCTAGCTTTACCCCGAAATAATTACACGGACACTGTATTCTTTTAAACACCGCTTGGCCCATTATATCTAGCCTTTTCTCAGCTAACTCTCGCACCTGGACTAGCCCATTTCTAATAATCTGCTGTAGCCCACGAGGTGGCTTACCAGAGAAGATCTTAACGTGAGTCTGCCTGGAATGGGAGAATCATGGCAACTCCGCCCGGCTAGCTCAGTCAGTAGAGCATGAGACTCTTAATCTCAGGGTCGTGGGTTCGAGCCCCATGTTGGGCGCCATTTGTAGTAATATGGGCAGCGGGGCTGCGTCCCCGGCACTCGGCCGCCCACATGGCTAGCTCTAGCTTAAGAGCACGATGATTGTTCTTCCAGAGGCCTTATATTCCATTCCCAGCACCCACCTGGTGGCTAACAGTTCTTGGAACTCCAGTTCCAGAGCTGACACCCTTTTCTGACCTCCTCCGACATAACACACTGGGTATACAGACATACATACAGGCTAAAACACTTGTACATAGTTTTTTAAAAATCTCAGATTAAGGGGGAGGAAAGTAATTTTCTTTTTCTTTTT
>NW_004949101.1:18470323-18487876 GCF_000317375.1 Microtus ochrogaster | reverse complement strand
AAAAAAAAAAACAAAACGTAAAACAGGGGCTGGAGAGATGGCTCAGAAGTTAAGATCACTGACTGCTCTTCCAAAGGTCCTGGTCCTGAGTTTAATTCCCAGCAACCACATGGTTACTCACAACAATCTGTAATG
Organism: Microtus ochrogaster; assembly: GCF_000317375.1. Taxonomy (NCBI): domain Eukaryota; kingdom Metazoa; phylum Chordata; class Mammalia; order Rodentia; family Cricetidae; genus Microtus; species Microtus ochrogaster. The sequence continues at coordinate 18,487,741 of NW_004949101.1, read as the reverse complement.
AGATCTGGTGCCTCTTCTGGTTTATATATGTTAACAGAACATTGTATGCATAATAAATAAATAAATAAATAAATAAATAAATATAAAAAACGAAAACAGAAGCCTAACTACTTACCTAGTGCTGCTTTTTTCTTCTTCTTCTTCTTTTTTTTTTTTTTTTGAGAGAGAGTAGTCATAACCCATCTGCAATAGACTATGCTCCTCAGAAGTCATGTGTTGAGCCTGAGTCCAAACGTGGTGTCATCAAGAAGTGGGACTTTAGGTTGGTGATTAGACCACAGGGTGGAACCGTGGTGCATAGGATCAGTGCTCTTAGAAGAGACTCCCAAAGAGCTCCCTCGGGCTCTGTCATGTGAACAAAGTAGACCAGAGGATGGCCCTTTGCTAGACACCAATCTGTGGGCATCCTGCTCTTGAACTTCCCAGCTTCCTGTGAGCAATACATTTCTGTTGCTTACAGACCACAGGTCTGTGGAATCCTGTTTCAGTGGCTTGCATAGACGAAGACACTAATGTGCTCGCTGTTTGCCAAACACAGAAAGTGAGGATGGCCCATGCTCTCAAGCGCATATGGTTTTCACTTTAGTCAGGTAAAGTGGGATGACCTTGATCCGTGGACTGAAAAGGTCCTGAGCTGAGCCTGCAACTCTCTAGCCCAGGATTCTTCCAGCTTGGGAGCAGCCAGTCTCTTCTGAGCCTTGGGTTCGCACCTGCAGAATTCAGGTAGCTTCACCGTTGTTCGAGATTACTAGAGGGAAGGAACCAGGGGGAAGGCTGAGAAGCAGTAAGATTTCTGAGAAAGTTAACCTTTTTCCAGTTTTATGAATGGCAGTACTCAGTGAATGATTACGGGAGAAACCACCAAGATGAAACAATGCTAAGGTTGCCTTTTGCTAAGTAACCATGCACGGCTGCTCCATGAGGGAGTGGTGGCAATGACAAGCCAGGCTGGGCACAGTCGACATTTTCCCCTGTGAAGCAATGGAAAATAAAGCCAACGGATAGGAGGCCCAGTCATGGAAAGCCCTGGCTAGACAAAGCCACTGGCTTGTGTCCCCTAGGCAATGATAGAAAACAGTGACTTAGAAGACTGTGCAGGCTGATTCCAGTGGGGTGCAGAGGCTGGGAAACAGCTAAGGTGTCAACAGATGAGCGGCTGGCCACACAGGACGGTGCGGGAAGGGCAGGAGAAACCAGAGTCTAGTCTAGGAGCCTGGTTCCATGTGTTCTTTTCTTCTCACGCCTCTCTCCATCTGCTTCCTCCTCCTGTTCGTCTTCTCCTCCACCCCCACAACCCACATCAACCCGGCATCCTTTACCACTTAAGTCAACGTGTTGATGGCACTTAGCAAAGGCTTAGGATGATCAAAAAGTCACCAGCACGAGCTCCGTAGCAAACTCCAGCTGGCTGCCTTTGAGCAGGTCATGAGCAAAGGAGGGGCAGGCCCACCCTTTCTCTAGTGAGAATGTCAGCTCTGCTTCTCCCTCCCAGGAAGTTGGAGCCCTGGGCAGCACCTGACTCGAGGTGCAGCGCAGCCGGCTGGGCGAGAAGAGAAGCTGACACTTCTGGGCTGGCTGAGGGCTGCTGCTTCTTCCACTCCGTGAGGAGGAAAGCAGGTCACTGCAACCGGCCAGACACTGAGGGGCTGACCGATGCCCTAGGGGACTCAACCATAGAGAAGGATTTCTGGAATGGCTGCAGGCCAGCACTTCACTGAGGAAGTAAAACTGGTGATTCATAGTCCAGTCTAGGTGAAAAGGGGTTGGGTGTGGTCACCCCGGGGCCTTCAACCTTCGAACCTGGACCTTCCTTGGTATCTCACTTGCTGGTCTTTTTGTCTTGCCCTGAGCTTGAATTTGCCAGTCCCTGCTCAGTTCCCTATGCTCTGATGCAGGGCGAAGATGTCCACAGCAGTATTCTGCTGGTATAGCTAAATAAAAACATGGGAAAACAGAGCAGATCAACCAGACCCGATGGCAGAGTAGACACCTTGAATAGTAAAGTTAAACTTGAATAGGAGGATCCCAGGGGATGAATGTAAGGATTAGGATGGGAGCTCTTCATCACGGGTTACACAACACAGAGTGGACTGATGATGACTGATAATGGCCCATGGCATGTCTACAGAATTGGGCCACCTAGCACCCAGATAATCGAGGAAGAGGCAGGAGTGAGAGTGGAAGGAGCCAGTCATCTGGGTGAAACCACAGGATGTAGATTCCTGGGATGTGGAGTTGGGAGATTCAAAGAACAGTGGGCTTGAAACCGCAGAGTACCTAGCTGAGGGACACCGCTCTGGTTATTCCCGAGAAGGATGCTGCTTGGAGGCTTTGAGACATCTGGGCGTTACCTCGCTACAGCTGTTGGAAGGGCTACACAGCCTGTGTTGAGGATGGTGGGAGGAGACACTGGGCTAGTGAAAGTGCGCCTGGAGGTGGTGATTTCAGTGCAGACCAATCAGGTGAGACTCCTGGGGAGAGAGAGATGATGAGGGCTGGCGAAGGAGACTGCTCAGGACTTGGAGAGGTGGAGATCACACAGAGTCATCAGAGACCACGTTAAAAAGGAGTCTTGCTTGAGGGGGGAAGAGACAGCTCAATGGGTAAAATGCTTCACCTCACAAATGTGAGGACCTGAGCTCAATCCCCTGCACTGGTGTAAAAGGGGGGGCATGACAGTATGCACTTCTAATATGAGCCTCCCTGGGGCTCAGCTGACGAGCCAGCCTCTTGCACACATGCACACGCACACATACACATACATGCGCACACACACATACACACACATGCACACACACATACACACACACGCACACACACACATACACACACTCATACTGGGAGCTCCATCAGCATTTCAGTGATAGGGTACCTAGGAAGGCTTGAGAAAGGCCTGAGTGTCAGGAGGTCAAAGGTCACATGAATCATCTCAGCAGCTGGAGAGGCAGGAAGGCAGTGGGTAGGGACCACTGTCTCAGGGAACCTGCAGCAGAGAGGAGTTGCAGTCAGAGCACAGGCAACTTGGAGGTGTTTAGAGGTGAACTAGATGACAGGGAGAGAAGTCCTGGATCAGGAGCCTGCTGGGGACAAAGAAGACAATGAGGGTGAGAGGAGCTAGTGACCCCCCCCCCCCACACACACACCCTGGGGTGGATGGAAATGCTGATCTTGGATTTCACAACAATCTGCAGTTCCCATGTCCCTCAGTCTTGTGTCAGATCTTCTAGCCCCTGCTGGTGGAAAGTCCCTGAGGCCCTGGTCTTCATTCCTGCAGGCAGAGGGAGATGTGAGGCCACTGGATGGATGGACCAAGAGCAGAGAGGGTGCTCTGAGCTCAAGCCTGGGATCCTAAGCACCAGACAGTACTCCTTTCTCCTTCTGCACCTATTCCTCCCCTACCCCGCATCCCAGAGCCCAATTAGAGCTGCCAGCCACATGTCCAGAGGGTTGGAAACATCAGTGAAGTGTTCTGAGTGGTCCCTGCTAGATGCCCAAGAGTGATAGGAAATGAAAGTGGTACCCACCGGGAGGTGAGGGCAAGAGCTGGCTTAATCCTTGGTTATTTATTGGCAGCAAGATCCTTGAGCCAGCCTTTCTGAGTTGCCAACTACAGACTTACAGTTGTTGGCAGCAAAACTGTGTCTCTTCAGAGTTTGGTTACCCTCGATGACCCCATAACAACCGCCATGCCAACGGCAGGCTCTGTGGAGGTGGGGTTGTCAACAAGCAAGGAGGTGAAGGCGAGGATGACCTCACTGGGTAAGCAAACATACACCCCACATAGCTGGGGGAAGGCGGTGCTCATCAGCTGGGCTGTGGGAGGCTGCTGGGGAGAAGACAGACTGGGAAGAGGGTGGACGGAGGAAGAAACCCTGGTCTGCAGAAGCAGGGGCAGTGGAAATGGGAGAGAGACAATCTCGTTCGGAAATGACAGGTCCCAGGCTGGAAGGGGAAGGCAGAGGAAACACTGCTTGGCTGAGGAGAAGAACCAAAAGATTTCAAAGAGCTGAGAGTTAAAAAGAAAGGCTGACACTGGAGAGGGAGATGTGGGTAGCCACGTGTGATCTGGAAGGGATTGGAAAACACCCCTCAGCCTTGGCCTGGGTGTTTCCTTCTGTGTGCTGGGTGGGTGTCTGAGTTGGTATTATTATATAGGTAATGAAAACATTGCCGGGCGGTGGTGGCACACACCTTTAATCCCAGGACTCGGGAGGCAGAGACAGGCGGATCTCTGTGAGTTCGAGGCCAGTCTAGTCTACAAGAGCTAGTTCCAGGACAGGCTCCAAAGCCACAAACAAACAAACAACATCGTGCAGCTTACAACCCAGCCAATATAGTTGCACAAGGACAGACAGACACACTTTATAGTAGATTATTATTATGCAGATAATCCAGGAAAACAATCAGGAAGACTGCAAAAGAATCCAAGATAGTGGTAACAGACCAAAGAACAGTTACATAAGTCCATGGTATGGTTTCATTTGGTTAAAAAATAAAAACTATATATATATTAGAGAAAATATAAAAGTGTGTGTGTGTATAACTGTTAATGGTGATTATTTGGGGCATTAGATAGAAATCTGGGATTTCCAGGAGGTGTCCTTTTAACTGGGTAACCTTTTCTGTGGAGCTGTTTTTGAGACTATATTATTTTTAATAGAGAGTTTGGAGCTTTTCTTGCAGTAAATAATTTTACCAATTAGTCTGACAGGTTTTGTCCTCTGCCCGTGGTAATGGGGACGGAATCTTGGGCTCTGTGCATGCTAGGCAAGTGCTCTGCCATTGAGCCATATCCCCAGCCCTCTTCTTTTAAAAAAAAAATAGCCATTATTGCTTATGTATAAGTGAAGTATGTGTATGAGGTCAGGTGGGGAGACATCAGATCCTTTGAAGTTAGAGTTACAGATAGTTGTGAGCTGCCTGGTGTGGGTGCTGGGAATTGAACTCAGGTCCTCTTTAAGAACAATATATGCTCCTAACCCTTGAGCTGTCTCTCCAGTTCCCTCAACCTTCTTTTTAATTTAAGACAGGCTCTCATGATGTTGCCCTGACTATTCTTGAATTAGCAATCTTCTACTCTCAGCCTCTGAGTATCTGAATCTGTAGACTTTGTTTAGCCCAATAGTTACAATGACCATGATTTGAGAGCTAAATCGTCAAAGCACAAGTGGGTTCCTATGGATAATGGAATGGAGTATTCACAGTTGGGGCCATCTTGGAAGATGACATATTCTCATATTCTTTCCCCAGCCCTGTGGGTGTATACTTTGATTTGAATCAACACATGCAACACATGGTAATTATCTATCTATCTATCTATCTATCTATCTATCTATCTATCTATCTATCTATCTATCTATCTATCCAGCCATCCAGCCAGTGCCCACTAGGGCCTATAGGACCAGAATCCTGGGTCTCACTATCTTATTTGCTAGCCATGTGACTGTGGGCACTGGGACTCTCATTATCTATAAGATAACACTTTCTTTGTGTACATTGCACAGTTGTGAAGAGGAATGAAACAATGCTTCCAAAGGCATCTGGGACCCAGAGGGCAAATTCTGAAAGAATAGTTAGGCTCTTACAAATTATTGTTATTAAAAAGGCAAAGGAATTGTACAAGGTGACAACAGTTAAGAAGTTCAGTTCTCAGGGCTGGAGAGGTGGCTCAGAGGTTAACACTGACTATTCTTCCAGAGGTCCTGAGTTCAATTCCCAGCAACCACATGGTGGCTCACAACCATCTATAATGAGATCTGGTGCCCTCTTCTGGTCTGTAGGCACACACACAGACAGAACACTGTATACATAATAAATATTTTTTTTTTTTGAAAAACAAGTTCAATTCTTTCAGTGATGGGGTAGTAGAATAGATAATTCTTGAAACTGAGTGTATATCTCCACATATACACTTATGCATACATACATATTCACACTATACCTAAATGTATGTATTTGAGACAGGGCCTTATTACATAAGCTGTCTTAAAATTTGTAGTCTTCCTACTTCAGGTTCTTGAATGCTGGGGCTACAGAGATGTGCTACCAAACATGACTGAAATGGGTATTTTCTGAGGTAATAGTTAAATTGTCTGCAAGAAAAATAGTCACTTTGGAAAAATAAAACTGAAGTGAATCTGAGAATAATGAATGAGCTCACCAACTACAGAATCATTTCATTTCAAAAGATAGTAAACGTGATCTCCACAAAATCTGAATGACTGAGAAGGATAATGCGTGAACAAAATCCTCTGACTGAAAAAGAACATGTAAACACACTGTTTCTAAGCTTGCCTGTTGGCAAGAATCATTATTTTTGTCATTGTTTCCCAAAGGGCCACATGCATCCTAATCACACTGGGAGCTTGTCAGGTGTTCTGGGACTTGGGCTGCCACACGCACAAGGTCCTAGGGTGAACCACCATTGCTCCCTCCGCACAGACGATGTCCGGTTCTGGACACTGAGGGTGGGGACCTGGCAAGTTCCCTTGCTGCAGATCCATGACGGCACTCTGAGGAGCCCGGCAGAGGGCAGGACCTTTAGCCTCCATCACCGGAAATAGTTCTCCAATGAAAAGGAAGAAGTAAAGCTTTGCTTATAACCTGAGTTTCCCCTGACAGCTGAAATCTACTCTCATTCTTGTTTTCTCCCCTCTTAACCAGGACTTTCTACCACACTGGGTAAGTGCACTATCCTCCCTAGCCCATGTTTGTTAGTTTTTGGGTTTTTTTTTTTTTTTTTTTGCTACACGGTCTTGCTCTGTGGCTCAGCATGGTATTAACTAGCTAAGGAGCCCAGACTGGACTCTAGCTCGTGACTCTCTGCTTTACGTCCTGAGCGCTGGAATTATGTGTGCACCATTTTCTTCAGCCTGGAGCACCTCTTGGGCCCCCAAACACCTAGCATTAGAGACTAATAACGCTATGATAAAATCCCCCTCACCCAGCCCCAAGACAGGCATTATTTTTCTGCCTTTATTTTGAGCCCTGTGGAGCTGTTCTTAAAGAATCCTCTTTTGGTGAAGGGATCAAAGGAACGAATGATCCCGATTCGATTGGAAGGGATGCTAGTAAAAGGGGTTCCTTGGGGTGGTGGGGTGACCTAGGGGACAGGTAGCCTGGCATAATCTCTCACGTTCTGGAAATGTTTGCTGAGTGAAGCATAAATCAGGGTCTACTAGCAGCCCGAGAGTGTGGTGTGGAGTGGCAGGCCTAGCAGGGGCAGGGTGGGAAGAAGTGTAGAATGTTGACTTCTGCGCTGCTGTTGGTCTCACAGTCCGTGTTTCAAGTGCAAGAAAGGAGCCTGTGTTTTGTGAGGACACAGGCTGGTCAACCTTGGGGATGAGATCACAGCAGGGTATCTGGTGACTGATTGAAGAGCTAGGGAAGCCATGCTGAGCTCAAAGCTGCCTCTCTGCTCCTGGATGACTGTGTGGATGACTCATGTCTTGCCACCCCCTCGCTTTCTCAGGCTGAAACCACATGTCCTGGGTTGTGGAGACAAGGAGAAGGATCGCCATGACATGGGTTCCAGCAATCCTTTTACCTCGGTGGAAGAGCTGAGAAGACAGAGCATTGGTGAAAATGGTGAGTCCCAGTATAGGTCTCCTTGGAGACTTCTGATGTCTGAAGTCCTTCCGAAGAAGTATCTGAGAATGCTGTGTGGTCCTGAGGCTGGTTCAAAAGGAGAGCCAAGACATCTAGACCACTGTAGGATGTTAGAGAGCTGTGTTCCTTTTCCCACCGCCTGGGTCCTCTGCCACATCACACCCACACGTGTGAGTACGAGCCAGAAGGAAGCCACCACATGATGAGCTGTCAGGAAAGAGGTGCACAAGGTCTGGAGCGGGTAGGCCAACTCCTGTGTTGACAGGAAAACGGACCACTAGTTTCCTTGACACAACCAGGTCCAGCTGCTCATGCTTTGTACTGGCCTGAGATCTACCTCAGCTGTGCTCTCACATCAGCGTTTGGGTGGCTCAGTATGTGAAAGTTCTCTACTTCAGGTTCTAGGTGCCCCGGGATCTAGTGTGGACAATCATGGACACCCTGTCTGTGAGCTAGGGAGTAGGAAGATGTGAGGTCTGGAGACGGAGAGGTCAGCAGTATCCAAAGCAGATGGGGAAGTGGTAGGGATTGGACTCCTTCCTCGAATTATTACTTTTCTTGATTCTATTTGGTTTTAGAAACAGGATTTTGCTGTGTAGCCCAGGCTGGTCTAGAACTCAGGATTTTCCTGTCTCTGCATCCCAAGAGATTATTGGTGGTTCTCCACCACCCTCCTGTCTCTTTCTCTGTCTCTCTCTCTCTGTCTCTCTCTCTCTGTGTGTGTGTGTGTGTGTGTGTGTGTGTGTGTGTGAAGGCCAGGGGAGGATATTTGCTGTCTTCCTCTATTGCCCTCCACCTTACTACCTTGAGAAGGGTCTCCCATTTAGTCAGAAGCTTACTGTTTATATGACTGGCCAGAGAGCTCTAGGAATCCCTCTCTCTGTCTCCTGCTCTCCCAGTACTAGGGTTATGGACACATGCAGCCATGCCTGGCTTTTCACACGGGTGCTGGGGATTCAAACTCAGGTCCTTATGCTTGCACTTCAAGCGCTCTTATACACTGAGCCATCGCACTAGCCCCAAACAGGGAGTTTGCCTTGCAAGACAGGTTTTCTTTTCCGGGAAAACTGTAAAGGGTTTACTGCAACACCAAGGTCATGACACAACTTCATTTTAGAGAGAGCTAGTTTTCTGTCTTCTTACTCTAGGGAAATTGGGGCCAATCTTAGAGACAGGTATAGAAGTACCCCTTACTTTTCCAACAGGACTTGAAAAGGCTTTAAATATAGGCTATAAATAAATTCAAGAGTCAAATAGAAGAGAGGAATGAACCTGTCAAGTGAAAATCAGAGTTAGCACTCAAATCTACTTGCCTTGCCTCTGGGCTTCCTGGCACTGGGGGAGGGGTACCTGAAGTTTGTTAGGGCTTTAACTGGATTTAACCAGCTTCATGCTCTGTGCCTCAGCTCCTCTGTAAAATAAGATGAAAGTACTCACACAGCATTTTACATGAGATATGTGGTGGCACAGAGGAAGCATGTAATCACACTGCAAATTTTACAATTCTCTCGTCCTCCTGGGCACAGGGAAGTGGCTGTAGAGGAGAAGGTTATCCCTTAAGGGGTACCATAGGGGAATATTGTTTTAAAGTGTGTTACTGTGTTTATGCTGTGTTTGTTTAACTCTGTGAAGCTGTGATTCTTTGCCTGTCTAAAACACCTGATGACCTAGTGAAGAGCTGAATGGCCAATAGCAAGGAAGGAGAAAGGATGGGCGGGGCTGGGAGGCAGAGAGAAGAAACAGAACTTAGCAAAAGCAGCAATGAGAGAACAAGGAGAGGAAGACCTCAGGGACCAGTCACTCGGCCAGCCACGGAGTAAGAAGGAAAGGAAGACACACAGAAATAAGAAAGATAAAAGCCCAGAGGGAAAAGGTAGACAAGATGAGTAACGCTGGCAAGGAACAAGTCAAGCTAATGCCAGGCAGACGTAACTAAGAGTAAGCCTCTGTCTGTGATTTATTTGGAAGCTGGGTAGTGGGCCCCACAAAAAGTCAAAAGAGTAAAACACAACTGGGTGCCTTCTCTTCCAGGGATGGTCTCTTCCTCTGTTCCCTTCAAGTCCTATGGGAGGCTTCTGAAACCGTCATTGTTCCCAGTCTGGCTGCACAGGGAATGTGGAGTTTCCTCTTCACAATAGACTTTTTCCAGGATGTACATTCGTGTATACTGAATGGTGACTGCAGATATATTTCCTGGACTGTAAGTCTCTCTGAGCTCACAATGCCCATGTGTGGTATTGTCTCCTCCTTTTGTCTGGAATTCTGTGTGTGCGTGGATGGGGGTCTTGTCCCACAGAGCCTTGCTTTGTGTTCTGCAGTGCCAGGCAGGCTGTTTTGTTCTGACCTCTGAGGGTGAAGGTAGGTGAGGGGTCTCAGACTCATGACTCGGCGGCAGGATCCTGTGGCCAGGGTGCTAAGGCTGGTGTTAGCAGTAGAATGATTGTCTAGCATGCAAGTCCTGCGTTCCATTCCCAGCACTGCAAATCATAGATGGCTTTTTCTTTGGGCCACCAGTTCACAAAAAACAACATGGAGACTTATTAATTAAAGCTTGGCCTATAGCTTTAAGTTGTAAGTTCTACTAGCACTTATAACTTAAATTAATCCATTTATGTAGTGATATTTCATTTGTATCTTAATAACTAAAGCTTGCCTGAAGTTCAGAGAGTAAAACAGCTGCACTGGTCAGCTGTTTACTGTTATAGACCAGGCAGTGGTGACACACACCTTTAATCCCAGTAGCCACACTAGTTTGCCATAGAAACTGGGCGATAGTGGTGCATACCTTTAATCCCAGCCCTAGTGAGGAATAATAATAATACCGGAGGAGACAGCTCTCACACACAGTCTCATTCCTCAGAATGAGGATCCTGGAGGCAGGATCACCATTTCAGATTGAGGTAGAGGTAAGAGCCAGTGGCTGTTTTGCTTTTCTGACCTTCAGGTTGAATCCCAATTTTTGTCTCTAGGTTTTTATTAATCGTGCTACACATTTATATTAATCTATGTTTTGCCTCATGACACTCTGTGTGACTTTAAGTCCGGCCTAACCTCTTCTTGCCTAGCCATTGGCCATTCAGCTCTTTATTAAACCAATCAGAAGGCACCTTGGCAAAGACACATCTTCACAGTGTACAAAAAGATTATTCCACAAAGCGAATAAACAAATGCATAAACAGACAAAGCAAAAGTATTATTAGGGGCTGGAGAGATGGTTCAGTGGTCAAGAGTTCATACTAGTTCTTGCAAAGGACCTGAATTTGATTCCTAGGATCTATATCAGGCAGCTCACAATTGCCTGTAACTTTAGTTCTAGGGTTACTTGGTACCTGTAGCCTCCACAGGTTTCTGCATTCAAGTGCACATACCCATCCACACATATTTCAAAGTAAAAATAAATATTAAACAAAACAACAACCCCGTGAAGAGTCAGAGTTCAAGCCTAGGTACTCACATGCCGTGTATCACACTGCTGCCCCCACTTCTCTGGCAGCAGCTGATTTCCTTGGCTTCTCCTGCAGCAGGAAGTTGGAAAGAACTCTTGGCCCTGATGGCTGGAGAAAGGAAGGTGCTGGGGGACTCTGCTCATGGCTAGCTGTTGAATAAAGAGAAAGGGGATTTCGATGCCTTACAGTGTAATCATGTACTCCTCCCAACAGTCCTGCGAAGGAGGGACCCTTCATCTCTTCTCTTTAAAGCTGAACTAGCCAGGTAAAGGATGTGTTTGCCCTGAGACTAGCTAACAGCAGGGCAAGCAGTCTGGCTTCATACCGTGTTTAACTACTGAGCAATAGGCTTCTGAAGCCCCAAGAGCATGTTTGTACCAAGGCCTCCATTCTAACATGGGTCAGATCCCCAGCACTGAAGGAATACGAGAACCAATGCTGTTTGTGTGCTGGCTAAGGTTCCTCATGTGCTGTTCAACTTTCATTCTCATGCTATAATAAAACACTCTTGACAGGAAGCAATTTAGGGAAGCAAGGGTTTCCTCTAGCTTGTAATTCCAGGGTAGAACCATCACTGTGGGGAATGTCAAGGTGACAGGCGCTTAGAACAGGCTAGTCACATTACAGCCACGTGAGTGCCCGCACGCTCAGTGCTAGGCTAGTTCTCTCCATTTCTTAACATCTACTTTTATTCGATGTGCTTGCCTGAATGTTATGTCTGTGGACCACATGCATGACTAGTGCGTACAGAGGTCAAAGGAGGGTGTCGAATCCCCTGGAGCTGGAGTTATGGACGATCGCGGGCCACTGTGCGGATACTGGGAATCAAACTGGGGTCCTCTGTAAGAACAAGTGCTCTTATGTCTGAGCCATCTCTCCAGGTCCTTCTCTACTCTTATAGAGTCCAGGGACCCAAACCAGACATGCTGAGAATTTTACGTCAACTTGACGCAGGGTGGAGTTATCTGAGAGGGAACCCCAACTGAGATCAGGCTGTAGGCAAGCCTGTAGAACATCATCTTAATTGGTGATTGACAGGGGAGGTCCCAGCCCATTGTGGGTGGTGCCATCCCCGGACTGGCTGACCAAGACGCCAGGAGCAAAGCCAGAAAGCAACACCTCCATGCCCTCTGCTTGAGCTCCTGTCTCCAAGGTTCTGTCCAGTGTGAGTTCCCGCCCAGGCTTCCTTCAGGGCTGAAGACGTGCTGTGAGTGTAAGCTTCCCCAAGCTTGCGTTTTGGTTTTGCGTTTCATCATGGCAATAGACACCAGGGGAAGGTGGCACATATTTTCAGGCTTTGGTTTTCCAAATTTTCCAATTAAGACAGTCCTCTACAAACACGCCCACAGTCAACCGGATCCAGACCAGCCCTCACTGACTCTCCCCAGGTGCGTCTAGGCTGTGTCAAACGGAATATTGAAATAGCCCGCTGTGGTGGCAAACGGCTTTAATCCCAGCACTCAGGAGGGGATTCTGTGTGAGTTCAAAGACAGACTGGTCTACAGAGTGAGTTCCAGGAGAGCCAGAGCAACACAGTGGGACCCTGCCTCAAAAAAAAATTAAAAAACCGAAAAAAGCAAAAACAAGCAAACAAACAAAAAACCAAAACAAACCAAAACAAACCAAAACAAAACTCCCAAAAACCATCTCATGATCCTCCCCCTCCACCACCCATTTAAAAACACTCTCCTGAGACAGAGAAAATTTCCTCTGCCTGAAAGTACAGTGTTAGCAGTTACCATAAGGCCAGGTCTCAGAATACTGCAGCCTCTCGGAGCACAGCCACTTAAACTCTGCCTCAGGAGTCTGCTCTTGTCCCTCCGTGGACCTTACCATGGTTGCCTCCCTCACCTCGGTTGTCTCAATTTCAAGAGGCAAAAGCACGACCATGAACAGACTGAAGCAAAACACGTCAGAAACAGTGGGAAGTCATGAGCAATTTCCTCACAAATACTTACTTTAAAAATTGTTTTAACTGGCAGAACACTAACAGCCTTTAACAAACCAGTCCTTGTATTGGATGTTTTATAACCTTGGAATGAAGTAAGGACAGAGTGTTGTATTTGAAGGTGCCGGAATTACACTCCAGGGTCAGTGTCCTGGAACATGAACTTTGGTTTCCAGCTATGACCTTGGGGTCAACAGACCTGTCCATACTACACGATTCTAATTCTACCAGAAGATAGGTCAGAGGACACTCCGGGGATGTTCTGATTTACAACATCTTTTTTCCCCCTGCTATTAGGTGCCCTACCTTTGGAGGTGATAAAACTGCAGGAAGGGTTTTAAAAGGGCATTCTAAACCAGCTAGTTCTGGCTGGAATACTTAACTATCACTATAACCCTCACGACTTAAATCTCTCAGGCAATAAAACGAAAAGCCAAAGGCGCATAACTAATCTAATGCCGCATACCACGGAGGGGGGCCAGGAAGCAACCTTTATTTCAAAAGGATGGGAAAACTTTCAGGACGCGAAAAGACATCCTCCCTTACCTTTCCCTACGTTCTAAAACAGGCACATTCAGGAAAAAGTAACGAGGAAATGAACATTTCCTGAAGACCTATGAATTCCAGTCACATGCTTGTATCTTAGCTCATATGGCTCTTCCCGGGTTAAGAACTTGTAACCAGAATACCTCAATTAGTACTGCCTGCCGCCACAAGCCCCGATGAGCAGACAGGAAACGCATCTTTGCTGGGTTTTACACAATCCTAACCCGTCCACCCGTCTCCTCTCATACTGCTAGTATTTCACGTTCTTGAGCACTCGGTCTGAGAGACCTATTTGTTCAAGGTGACACACACTGCAGCAATTAAGAGTCAGAATTCGAGTCCGACGCAACATCCCTCCCCGCTGCACCACAGCCGGGGCTCTGAAACCGCAGGTCCGCAGCGGAGTCACTACCCACCCACGGCTCTCCCTCAGCGCAGCGCCACAACTGGGAACGCAAGCCTGTCCTCGTGACTCCGGAATCTTTCCGTTTTCACCCAAGTGCATGACTGCGGGAGCGAGGCGGCCACGTGAGGGCCAGGAGCCGCTCGGGTCCGGCCAAGGGCAGGTCCCAGCACACGAGCTCTTCCGCGTCGCCACACAGCTGATCCGGGCCCGCGTGGGAGAAACTCGGAACGACCTTGCTTGGGGCCTCTGAGTCCCAGCGTGGCGACCTGCGAGCCCGGGCCAGACTCCCCCACTGTCCCCGCCCGCTACCACCCGGCGTGGCCAGCACAGACAGGATAACCCGGGCGAGGCTGTGGGGAGGAGGCCGGCCAGTCCCACGTGGACCAGCTCCCCTCTGGGGGCGGAGTCTAGGCGGCGTCCGGACCAATCAGAGTAGTAGTCTACCTCACCCGGCCAGGCGCGCCCGACCAGCCTGTGGCTGCGTCACGTCGGAGGTGGGGCTTCGGGCGGGCGCGAGGCTCGGCAGGTCACGTGGGGTGCGGAGCGGGCTATAAATAGGGGCCGGCGGTGTGCTCGCTAGAGTGATGGCCGCCGGCGCGCGCTGCGCTTTTTCTTTCTGAGGTGCGCGCGGCTGCTTCCGAGTGGGTGGCGAGCCCTTTCGTGCCGTTCCGGGTACTGCCGTCCGGGGCTGTGCGTCCGTGGCTCCAGCCAGCCTCAGCCTCGTTCTCCTGGTCTCCGATCGGCCTTCTGTTTTCTTTGGTGAGTGGCGGCGCGGCAGCCCTTGCAATGGTTCTTTCTTCTCTGGAGCGGGCCCTGGGCGAGGGAAGCTGGCGGGCGGCTGGGGGAGTTGCGAGCTGCGGGATCCTCCCGCGGCGCTACCGCCCGCCGCACCCTTCCGCGCGCGGGCCTTTTCGGCGGTCCTCGGGCAGGCGCGCGCGCGGGAATGGCCTTTTTCCGGTCTTCCACGGAGGGCGCGCGAGGGCCGGCGGGCCAGAGACTGAACTGGAAGCGTGGGGCGGGGCACGCGGGGCGGGGGAGGGAGCGAGCTCATCGAGATCGCCATGTGTTCCACCGCGCACATCCTTTCGGGGTCAGAGGACAGAAGTAGCGGGCGGAGGGCACTGCGGAGTTCTGGGCTGCCTCCTTGCCAGGGATGCGCCGCTATTGTTATTTTCTCCCACTTGGTTCCCCCAGGATGAACTTGCGTCCTTTCTTTAATCCGCCATGGGATTCTGCTCCGTGCTTGTAGCCCTCCAGAGCCAAAGAAACCCCAGACAACAGACGTCCATACGCAACGTATAGCAGTAACTCCCCAGCTCGGTTTCTGTGCCGTAGTTTACAGTATTTAATTTTATATAATATATACTATTTATTATAGCATCTTGATACCTCATTCCGTTTACACATCTTGAAAGCCGCGCAGTAATTAAGGAACCACTACACTAGAAAAATGTCATCTACCCTGGCACCGATTACTAGTACTCTAGCCGCCGTTACCGCTTCTGCCCCGGTGGTGGATGACAAACTATGGATGCTCATCCTGGGCTTCATCATTGCGTTTGTCTTGGCATTCTCCGTGGGAGCAAATGATGTAGCAAATTCGTTTGGTACGGCTGTGGGCTCAGGTGTAGTGACTCTCAAGCAAGCCTGCATCCTAGCTAGCATTTTCGAAACTGTGGGCTCCGTCTTGCTGGGGGCCAAAGTGAGTGAAACCATCCGGAAGGGCTTGATTGATGTGGAGATGTACAACGTAACTCAAGGCTTGCTCATGGCTGGCTCCGTCAGTGCTATGTTTGGTAAGTTCTTGTTATGCCTTCTGTTCTTGCCAGTGCCAGAACCAATTTGTGTCTTGGGGTGGTTCCTTTTTTTGTCCTCAACCTTTTCCGCTTACTTTCATGAGAATGCGCTGCTTACATAATGGGGGTTTTGCCATTTACCCCAACTAAAGTTTATTGATTTTCTTTCAGGTTCTGCTGTGTGGCAACTAGTGGCTTCGTTTTTGAAGCTCCCCATTTCTGGGACCCATTGTATTGTCGGCGCAACCATAGGTTTCTCCCTCGTGGCCCAGGGGCAAAAGGGTGTCAAGTGGTCTGAACTGATAAAAATTGGTATGTTTAAATTCTGAATGGTTTAGGTCTTATTCTTGTCATGTGTTTCTATAATACTGTGTATGGGGAGTGAGTGCGTGGTGTAAAGTAGGGGTCACAGTTAAGAGTATCAGAAACGGAATACCTAACATTTCAGAAGCATGTTTCCTTAGTTTCATTGCTTGACACTTGACTTTGTGTTCTATTCCAGTGATGTCTTGGTTCGTCTCTCCACTGCTTTCTGGTATTATGTCTGGAATTTTATTCTTCCTTGTTCGTGCATTCATCCTCCGTAAGGTAACCTTTCTACTTACGACCTCTCGTGAGTCATTCAGTCTTGTTCAGACTCCCTGGTATTCTTTCAGATGTGAGTGCTATGTAAGTATGTGGCTTTGGAAAGCTAAAAAGTTCTTTGTTCTGTACCTCCTGTATGTTGTGGCTTTCTGTGAAAGAAGCAAGTTTTTAATACCCCAGAGGGCATTCAGGAAGGAAAAACTGGGTGGTTCTATGGGCTGCCAAGAAATAGGAGAGACTGGGAGTCAGAAATAAGGGCATTTGTTGAAGGGAGCTTTGTCTAGCCTTGAACAGGTTCCTGCCTTATCTAAACCACTGTCACGTTCAGGACGATTGGAATTGTAACCATTGAGTTCAGCGTGTCACAGTATCCTGTGCTTTTATAAGCTGCCACTTCAATAGGTCTCTCCCCTGCTGATTACTAACTGCACAGAAGCTTCTAGATGAGGCCCCCTAATTGTAGGGCCTCTGCTTTCTCAGGTAGAAAGAGCAGGTAAGGCAGGTTGTTTGGTGGGTTTTTTGTTTTGTTTTGTTTTGTTTTGCTTTGCTTTAAAATTTGAGGTAGCCATTGAATTTTCTCACTATTTGAAAAACCCTTTTGAGAGACTTCTTGGTTGTTTTTTTTTTTAATCATGGAGTCTGATTCTTGCTTCTCAGTAAATGTAGACAACAAGGGATTATGTTGGCACTGGACTGAATTACAGAAAGAATAAATGAATTTCTCTCAGGAGACAGAGTTGTCCTATTTTCTAGGTTGAAAGGCTCTTAAGAGTCTTTTGTTACGTTCTTTTAGAAGTCCCTAACCTGTAGAAATCTGAGGGGAGGTAGGAACCTTATCACAGTCGCAATGGAAAGAGTATGTTTAGACCCTACTTCTTGATCTAGTTCTGAGAGTCTCCGGGGAATGATGTATGTCTATGTTACTTCATTAAAAGTCCTTCCCTGGCCAGGCGGTGGTGGCGCACGCCTTTAATCCCAGCACTCGGGAGGCCAGAGGCAGGCGGATCTCTGTGAGTTCGAGACCAGCCTGGTCTACAGAGCTAGTTCCAGGACAGGCTCCAAAGCCACAGAAAAACCCTGTCT
>NW_004949101.1:18458602-18470223 GCF_000317375.1 Microtus ochrogaster | reverse complement strand
GACCAGCCTGGTCTACAGAGCTAGTTCCAGGACAGGCTCCAAAGCCACAGAAAAACCCTGTCTCGAAAAACCAAAAAAAAAAAAAAGTCCTTCTCTGACTCCTTCCTGATTCAATATACTCACCATTGCGTGTCTGGCAGAATATGTTTAACATGTTGAGCATTAGAAATATCTCTAGCTGACAACTGACCTGGCATGGGGGCTCACGGAGACTGAACCACCAACCTGAGAACTTGCATGGGACTGTCTTGGTCTTCCTGTGGGTCTCCTAATAGTGGGAGCAGGGGCAGTTCTGACTCTGTTGCCTGCCCTTGGGACCCTTTCTTCCTGGGTTGCCTTATTCAGCCTACATAGGAGAGAGGTGCCTAGTCTTGCTACAGCTCGGTTTGCCACTGACTGATATACATGGAAGGCCTGCACATTTCTGAAAGGGGAGGAGAGGAGGGAGGGGAAGCTGATTGGGCTGTGAGGAAATTAACTGATTAATTAATAATACAAGTATTAGCAAATAAAAAAGGAAACATCTCTGGCTTGTCACAGTGTGACTGAGTAAACAGTTCACTGATGCTCAATGGTATTCTTGCATCCAGCAAGCAGGTAGAATTAGTGCTCTGCCCATTCCCCTAACTGTAGTATATGGTAATTTGATTCCCATGAGTACTTAGTAATCCAAGTTTAGTGTTCCTGTTAGAGCCATGTATCTCTCTCAGTGTGCCAGAAAACCAGAATAATTAATTGGATGTTGTTTGGATTCCTTTTCTATGAAGGTTTATGCTGGCCCCTGTGATTATTGGGAAATAGATCGATCATTCTGATTCTGATGAGCCTCTTCTTCGCTGGTCTTAGTCATTCCCTGAGTGGGGACCAGAGGTGCAAAGAGGGATTTCTCAGTGTCCAGACCCTCTCGTTGAGGATGTATGGCATGGTACTGGGAGTTCAAGTTGGCTATGTTAACTATTCTATTTTATGAGTTCATGTAGCCCAGACGGGCCTTGAACTTCTGGTCCTCCTGCATTCACCCCTCAAGTTCTTGGATTACTGGTGTGCCACCACTCTCAGCTTAGAGAATATTTCTTATAAGAGTATGCAGTGGGCATGATCAAGAATGATGGATGTCTAATACATTGCTGACTTTGAGTTTCCTCCCCTCTCCTCTGTCATTTGGTCACAGTCTCTCAGTAACAGAAGAGGGACCCCTCCCTGTCTCCCTCTATATAACTGAGTGAGGTATATTCACGTAATTTCCAAGTAAAGCTTGCAATTCTTGGTCTCATTCCTTCATAGATTGGGCTCAAAATAGTTCCCAGAAGTCTGTTGACTTGACTGAAAGACCTAGTGCATAGCTGGCTTTATCTCTATCATTGTATGTAAAAGACAAATAGGTCACATGATAGAAAACTGTTTTATGAAAATCACTAGCCTAGTTACCTCTTGGGAAGAACTGGGAGGAGGCTAGAAGGGAGAGACCGTCCCTATTTTTAACATTTTTCTTGACTCTAACAAGTTTTTTTTTAACCAGTTAGTGTATTTCACAGTGTATTAAGACTAGCCATTCCCTACTCTGTCCCAAGCTATATACTCTTTATTTTAAGTTTATTGATATTTTCCATTAAGTCTGTAGTGCAGGTTGACTTTGAACTCGGTGGTGGGAGTGTCTTCACCAAGTTCAGTGCTGGTGTTACAGGTATATAGCACCTTGTCCAACCTTTGACCCCAAGGAAGAAAATACACAATGTAGGTAGCTTGTTATCTGATGAGTCAATTACTAAATAGCTTTTGAAAATTTGGTAGGAGAGTCCCTCCCTAATGTCTACAGAATTTTCTTGAAACCCTGGGTTTGCTTGTCTACCTCAGACTTTTGTCTGCCTTTAGGTGTGGCCTGCAGCTATTTAGTTACTCAGGGGTGAGTCATGGGTTCTGTAGGTTGTTTCCGGTCTGGTGTCTCACTGTTAGTGTCCTGTTTTCAGTGAGGGTCTATGCTGATTTGAAAAGCCGTTCTTTATGTGGGGCTTCGTGCTTTTTCTTTACCGGCACTGATTTTTAAGCCACCCCTCCCTCTCCCCAAAGTCTTAACTTTGGAATCCCATTTGGGTCTTCACCTCTGTCTTGTCCTTAGGATTTTCGTGGAACTGTGACAGAATAGCTTTAAACTTTTGTACTGAAGGTTTGGCTTTTCTGGAGGGTCTGTGTTTTGTTCTTTTAAGTGTTTGACTTGGAGGTTTTTCTGTGGGATTATTGGTAGCGCATGCTTGTTGTAAAGGGACCGGTTTTCATTTTCAGTGACACCGACCTTTGGTGAGTCTTAAAGTCTCACAGCTTTGCCTTGGGGTCTTTGCTTATATCCCTGCCCACCCCACCCACTAGTGGACAAGTGGCTTACACTTATACTCCGAGACATTCTTATGTCAGCCTCGCTCCCAAATTTCATGTACATGCCCCCCTCCTCCATCAGCATCCTCTTGCCTGTTCTTTTTTTCCTTTCACGTGTTTGTCAGCCTGTTACTGTATAGTAAAATATGACACTCAGTTATGTGAAAATGGGGACTTGGTCTGGTCCCTCCTCTACTTCAGGGCCCTAAACAGTCTTGACAGTCACTTGACTGGATGACTGTGTTCATAAGTGAGTTAACTTTGCACTTTAATAAAGCCTTATGTCACACTGAGATGTATATGTCTATACACATGTGTGTGTATAGACATATATATATATATATACATACATATGTGTGTGTCTGTGTATGTATGAGATGGTTGTATATAGCCTGCACATTTATTTTTAATTTTGGAGGCAGAACATCAGGAAATGAGTATTTTAACTTGTTCTGTTTATCTCTTCAGTACAGTACAGCCTGGGTCCCGTGTTCAGGTTTACAGATGGACTTTGGATAATTCAAAGGAAGTGATTATTTGGTATATCAATCTCGTCCTTGTTATTAAGAATAGGAAGAAAAAGTTACCTATGGATAGAAGGTGACATTAACTTTCTTTTAGGGAGCGAATGCAGGAGAAAGCTTAGTTGCCTTTGTAGAAATTAGGTAGGAGGCTGTTAGCACCATGATTCCACAGCATGCCTTGCCACAGTGTGCTATGGAAATGGATCTACATTTACAACTTTTAAGATACTGATCTTAATGTTTTACAGGCAGATCCAGTTCCTAATGGCTTACGTGCTTTACCAGTTTTTTATGCCTGCACAATTGGAATAAACCTCTTTTCCATTATGTATACTGGAGCACCGTGTAAGTACAAATCAAGATATTTACATGTGAATTTAAGGTTATTTACAAAACTTGCATTAAATGCCCAATTTACCCCTTTTTGCTTTACAGGGCTGAAATCTCCTAGAAGGTGGCTGGCCTGCGCCCATTTCAGAAGGCTGCAGGCTAGTGTATGCTGAGTTAACCTAGATAGCTTTCAACCAAAGAGACCTGCTCAGATTCTAAATCACTACAGACCTTTCCTCTTTAGTCTTCACAGGATCCACTGATAATATGACCTTCTCCCCTCCCTTTGTCGTATCTATGCCAAAAATGCTGGAATTGATACTGGCCTCAACTATTGAAGAGTCATTAGTTAACCTGTTCTTCAATAACCTGTCATTTAGGACTGGTCATTGGGTGTCATTTTTCTCTCCCAACTGGAGCAATTTCAGTTCCTAATTTATCAGTTTGAATTTACTTGAATGAGAAGAGTTGAATACCTGGTGGTCTAATTACACTTGGAAGAAGAATTTCTGCAGCTAAGGGGAAGCATTTGAGAGGATATAAAGTTCAGGTGTTGTTTGCTTTCCTAGTGGGACTAAGGGAAGGAAAGAATTCACTTATGGCAGCTGAGAAGTTGATAGCTTGGACCTTATGAGTCAGAGCAGTACAGTTCTGTATCCAGGCTCATCTGGCGTGCTGGTTCTTCATTGCATAAGAACCTAGACAGTTACTACACTTACTCTCCTAACTAATCTGTGGGAAGAAGAAAGATTGCTGCCCAAGGCACCCCCGTGTCCGTGTGTGTAAATAGAAAGGTAGCATAGGGATTTTATTTATGTAATACATGCTCACATCTTCACTTCTTAAAGGATTTGAATACTTGTGACCTGTTTATTATTGCTACTGAAATTATGTAGTAAGTCACTCAGCAAAACAAATAGCTAGTAGAATAGTTCTAACATTTTTGTTCTTGAAATGTCAATATTTTATGACAGAACTGGCTTTGATGCAAGAGCTTTGCTTACTTTTGTTTTGTCCTTTATGGATCATGTATAAGGAAAACCAGTCCTTTTATTCCCTTTGGCTTGGAAAGGGGCCACATTTAAATTGTGATGGAGACTGATGAAACCTCATTTGTATTTTACTTTATGTGACTAACTGCGTGATCACAATTGAAAGCAGAACTTAAAGACTGGTAGTCGCCACAGAACTTCAGTTCTGAAGGATCTCAGTTTATGTCCAATTCTTTTTTTTTAATATTTATTTATTTATTATGTATACAATATTCTGTCTGTGCATATGCCTGCAGGCCAGAAGAGGGCACCAGACCCCATTACAGATGGTTGTGAGCCACCATGTGGTTGCCAGGAATTGAACTCAGGACCTTTGGAAGAGCAGGCAATGCTCTTAACCTCTGAGCCATCTCTCCAGCCCCTATGTCCAATTCTTAAAGGCTAGTTTAGTATTTTGTCTCGTACAGTGCTGGGGATTGGCTCTAGGGCCTTATGCAAGCTAGGCTGAGCTACAACCCTGGCTTAAAAGGTTTTTATGGAACAATAATGTTTCCATTTTATAAGTAACTCAATATGCAGTAAGCAGAATCAAGTGAACCAAGTACAGGTACTCAGCTGCTGCGGGAAGGACAAGCAGGCAGTGGTGCCCCGGGTTTCAGTAATGTGAAGTGGTCCTGACTTTAGTGCAGACCAGCAGCCCCAGGTGCCTGTATGCCAGTGGTAAGCTGATTCTAACCAGCCTGATCCTCAGATCCAAGGGGAAAATATTGGAGAACAAGTATCTCAGTGACTTGTTAGTAAACTACCTCCTATTTAAAGGCCATCTTCCTACAGTCAACAGCCCTGTCTTCTGTTAGCTTGATGATACTTTTGCAGTTTCTCTGAAGGCTGCCTGCTCCAGTGAACGTGATGACTTCCCATAGTTGTGTCAGCACGATACTTTAAGTGTTAAAATAAATCATGTGTAAGTGTAGTATGTGGCAGTTAGAGTGAGAAGCTGGGTGGAGAAAGGGATACTTGATTGGTTTTATAGCTTCAGGTTGTAGAGACTCTTACATCTGTGGGGCCAAGAGCATGAAGAAGCACAGTACACGCTTTAAGTGTTCAGTGGGCCTGGTTGCTGTGGGTATAAGCTGGTCATTTGGGTTTTCTCCATGGTCTGTATAGCCACTAACCTCATGAGACTCTGGAATGGCAGCAGCTGTCAAGGGTGATGGGCTAACTTGAGGAAGCCCTCCTTCCTCTCAGGAGGGTTTACACGTTGTTGCAGGGGGCTGTTGCCCTGGGGTTTTCAAGATGCACCATTTTATCTCGTAGTGCTGGGCTTTGACAAACTTCCTCTGTGGGGTACCATCCTCATCTCGGTGGGATGTGCAGTTTTCAGTGCCCTTTTCGTCTGGTTCTTTGTATGTCCCAGGATGAAGAGAAAAATCGAACGTAAGTAATTCAGTTTAGTAGTGTTCTCCCTCCACCCTACCCTTCCCTTCCCCCTCCTCTACCTCCCTCTCTCACCTATGAGAGTACACTATTTGAGCAGACTGACAACATAGGGCTTTTAAATGGACTAAAAGTGGCCTGAGACCTAGCCATTAAGAATATGTGACTAAGGGTAGGTACACAGTAGTTTTGATAGAGAAAGCATTTGCCTCAGCTGTCTCTGTATACTCAGCTTAGATGTGTGTGTTGTGTGTGTAGCAATATCCACTGCATAATGCAGATGCACAGCCATACACATAGTCCTCGTGCTAGAGCTATAACATATAGAAGTAAACAGTTTTAGGGATAAGTAATCTCTTAGGTTATTACAGAACTGTTTTTGTGGTTTCATTTAAATACTGAGGAAGTTTCTATTGGTACTAGCCCTAACTAGTCTTTGTTTTCTTAGTTGCTAAGATAACTTAGCAGAACCCGGTTCTGTCCTTTCAGTGTAGGGAAAGTTAGTTTGCCGATTCCCAGCAGTGCGGGATGCCTAGACTGCAGTGTTGTTAGAATGCTGCGTCATTGCAGCTGAACTGAGGAGCTGCCCAGAGCTGTGCTTGTCTGCTGTGCCGCATGCACAGTGGGAACGAGGATTTCAGGACTCTGACCTCATTTTTTTTCTCAGTCTGGGAGGAGAGACAAATCTTACTTTAATGTTGTATTTGTGTGAGATGCCTGAGCCAGTTGGTGAAGGTGCCTGATAGAAGCACTGCCTGGCTGCCGGGTGCGGAACTGTTTAGGCATGACTGTTACAGCTTCGCTGTCTGCACTCGTGACCTGACAGTTAGGAGATTCCTTAGGGGCAATCTATCCCAGCTAGTCAACTGCCTTCAACTCCCTTTTATAACTGAGTGCTAAGAAGGGTTTTACGCTTGTAAATTATAATAGTAAAACTAAGAAATGAACCAGAACCCTAAAATATTTACTCTCTGGCCATTTACAGTAGCTTGTCATCCTTTCCCCCCAGTAGAGGGTGTGGTATGTGGCTGGCTTGCTCCCAAGGGAAAGGTGAATTCCTGACATAATAAAGAGGGTAGGAATGTTAGCTTAAATTTTTTAACTAGAATTTACTTAGCTATTATTTTGAGATGAGTTTCAGGGGTGGATAGAAAAGGATGTGGAACAAAGTAGTATAGTCAAACCAAAAATCCCCTTTATTTCCTAGGAGAAAAAAAATCTAGTCCCTCTGAAAGTCCCTTAATGGAAAAGAAAAACAACTTGAAAGAAGACCATGAAGAAACAAAGATGTCACTTGGCGATGTTGAGAACGGGAATCCCGTGTCTGAGGTGCCATGTGCCACTGGGCCTCTTCGGGCTGTAGTGGAGGAGAGAACAGTGTCATTCAAACTTGGAGACCTGGAGGAAGCTCCAGAGCGAGAACGGCTTCCCATGGACTTGAAGGAGGAGACCAGCATAGATGGTACAATCAATGGTGAGTTAACTCCCCGGGGTTTCCTGATGTCGTGGTTGTGCAGAGGCTGCTATTCTGGACTGATGCACTTTGCATTGAATGTTCTGTTTTTGCTCTTGGCTAGGTGCAGTGCAGTTGCCTAATGGGAACCTTGTTCAATTCAGCCAAACTGTCAGCAACCAGATCAACTCCAGTGGCCACTATCAGTATCACACCGTGCACAAAGATTCTGGCTTGTACAAAGAGCTGCTCCATAAGTTACATCTGGCCAAGGTGGGAGATTGCATGGGGGACTCTGGAGACAAGCCCTTGAGGCGCAATAACAGCTACACTTCCTACACCATGGCAATATGTGGCATGCCCCTGGATTCCTTCCGTGCCAAAGAAGGTGAACAGAAGGGGGAAGAAACAGAGACGTTGACATGGCCTAATGCAGATACCAAGAAGCGGATTCGAATGGACAGTTACACCAGTTACTGCAATGCTGTGTCTGACCTTCACTCCGAATCTGAGATGGACATGAATGTTAAGGCTGAGATGGGTCTGGGTGACAGAAAAGGGAGTAGTGGCTCTCTTGAAGAGTGGTATGACCAGGATAAGCCTGAAGTCTCCCTCCTCTTCCAATTTCTGCAGATTCTTACAGCCTGCTTTGGGTCATTTGCCCATGGTGGTAATGACGTCAGGTCAGTCCACGTGACTCAGCGTTGCTTACTCTTTTTACAGTCTGCTCACCTCCTGTGCTCTGCCTCCTGGGGGACACTGAACAGTCTAGACAGGATGAGGTGGTGGTTAATAAAACAAAAGGGAAGTTCATTCAGATTATAAGAATTTTTTTTTGTTGTTGTTGTTGTTTTGTTTTGTTTTTTTGTTTTTTTGTTTTTTTTTTGATTTTTCGAGACAGGGTTTCTCTGTAGCTTTTTGGTTCCTGTCCTGGAACTAGCTCTTGTAGACCAGGCTGGCCTCGAACTCACAGAGATCCGCCTGCCTCTGCCTCCCGAGTGCTGGGATTAAAGGCGTGCGCCACTGCCGCCCAGTTTATAAGAATGTTTTTAGCTTTATTTCTGTTCAAGATAAATGTCTCTCTGGGTGGGAACTGAGTCTTTGATAAATTAAGACATCAATGATGAAAAACTTAAAATCACTGACTGCCCCGAAGAGTGGACTTAAGGTCGTCAAGCCTTGTTTCTGTGCCCTGTGACCCTCATTGGGTTCTGGAGGCTTGCTTTAAGTGTGTAGAGGAGAGACCAGTTGCCTACACCCTTCTGTCACCGCAGTCTTGATAGTCTTGTGTGTTGGGCTTCTATAGGGTCACTTGCTAAATGAGCTGAAAAGCTGGGTCTAGACAGTTCAGTCTATCAGTTATTAAGAGACTGGGTCAAGTACTTCTTTCTAGAAAGTCACCACTGTTCTCCTTTTTCTTCTAGCAATGCCATCGGTCCTCTGGTTGCCTTGTACCTTGTTTATGAAACGAATGATGTATCTACGAAAGTGGCAACACCGATACAGCTTCTGCTTTATGGTGGTGTTGGCATCTGCACAGGGCTGTGGGTTTGGGGAAGAAGAGTTATGCAGACGATGGGGAAGGACCTGACACCAATCACACCCTCCAGGTGAGTAGGTGAAGCCTGCCTCAGCACAGAGCTTGAGCTTCTTGAGACATGTGTGCAGTGCAGTGTATCGCAGTCGGTGCAGTGCTGTGGAGTGTACCACAGTTGCTGCTGTCCCCAGAGATGCAGTGTTTGGCATGTCCCAGCTTTTTAAATAATGAAATTCCAGAAGTACTTAATCCTCAGGTGTTAGAGCGTTGGTCCTCTTTAAGTAGGTTTCAAGGGTTAGAGGAGAAATGTCAGGTTTTGTTGCTGTGTAGATTAGATTACTTGGTAGTGTTGGCTTTTCAGAAAACCTAAAATGTTGACAAGCATCTTTTTGTGTCAACAGTGGCTTCAGTATTGAACTGGCATCTGCCCTCACTGTGGTCATCGCATCAAACATCGGCCTTCCCATCAGCACAACACACTGTAAAGTAAGTGGAATGGAATGAACCCTTCATTGTCCTAGCTCCATTCATATGCATGGCTTTACTTCTTTTCTTTGATTTAGAAAGTTTTGTACAGTTGAAGTCTTAATTGACAAGCTTAGACAGGGCCTTGTGGATAAAAGCTGACATTCTGCAGTTTGTCTGCTTGCTATTTCTGTTCTCTCGTTGGAGCTAACTGATTCCTGACCAATTAGTTTGTGTGTTGAGCTTCCTTTTTACTTTGCTCCTCTGTGTTTTTCTTCCATCGGGAAGCCAGTCTGTAGTGTGAGAGTGTCATCTAGTCTGGATAGGTTCCTGTCTCTTGGGGTAGTAAATATGCTGGTTAACAAGTTTGTGAGACTTGTCGTAAGGGCAGTCTTCTGTTTAAAAGCATATATCTAGAGCCTCTCAGGGCTGTAGTGCTAAGAAACTAATTGAACTTTCAAGAAGTTTTTTGGTGACCACAACATAATTATATAGTGAAGAGAAACTGACTTTGTTAAAAGGACTGAAGCTGGTCCAGCCTGGGGCTGCACGGCGCTCTTTCTGCTAGGGTGTTTGTTGTGTCACACACCAGCCACTCTCCAGAACAATCGTTAGGAAGTCAGAACTTTAATTTACAAAGGGCAGAGAAAAAGAGTCTTGTGTTTTAGGACATTTAGCACAGATTTGATAGTTGAATATCTATATTGCCTTTGTCTTCCCGTGGCTACTTAGATAACTTGTCTGGTCTATGTGTCTCCCAGGTGGGCTCTGTTGTGTCTGTCGGCTGGCTCCGATCCAAGAAGGCTGTCGACTGGAGACTGTTTCGCAACATTTTTATGGCCTGGTTTGTCACTGTCCCCATTTCTGGGGTTATCAGTGCTGCTATCATGGCAATATTCAAATACATGATCCTGTAAAGTGTGAAGCTGGGATCAAAATTTGTGTCAGCATCTGGGACCACCACACACATTCCTGTTCCTAGAAGAATGCTCACAGTGTTGCCGAAGACAGACAAGGGTTATAAAGTTTAGGAGCCATGGGAGGAAAGTGTAATTTACACTATAATTGCTTTTGTGCTAAATATGACTTGTCTCAAAGTTAGCTATGTAAAATAGCCGGGTTTCCATCAGTTCATTCTAAGGTCCCTTCTGGGCTGTGAATTCCTGTACATAATTTCTCTACTTTTTGTATCAGGCATCAATTCCATTATATTTTAATGTTGTCTGTAAGATAACTTATGTGGGTTCTTTTTAAACAGCCAGGCAGAGCCATTTAATGGCACGTATTCTGCTTTGTTGGCCTCACCAGCTTCTTCCCCAACATGCACAGGGATTTAACAAATATGTAACTGAAGCTTCCCTCGTAGTCTCTCATAGAAATAGTCACGGCACTCTGCCCCCTGTCGGTCGTAGCAGGTTCTGTTGACATATGAGGGAACTTATTAGAGGGCCAAGAAACTTGGACACAGTGAAAATAAAAGTTTATAGGAACTTCTTTGCAAGCAACTCATGGACATGTTGCTAAGAAGTATGAAGACAAAGCCTCCTGGCGGTTGTGATTCTTCCTTTTGAGATTTTTGGCAGTGTGGGATGGGTGAATGAAGTGGGATATGAACTCTGGGCAAATTCAATGGGACAGCCTTCCATGTTCATCTGTCTACCTCTAACTGAATAAAAAGCCTACAGTTTTTAGAAAATTTGTTCTTGTGGTTTTTGTTTTAATCGAGTCTTCAGAGTCCTGATCATTCAACATTATGACCTTCTTAGGAGGGTGACTGCACTTCCCCGAATGAGGGTGCTGTCCAAGTTCAAGCTCCTTGCTCTTCATTTTCTGTGTTCCCCTGAGTGATGTTGCTCCATGTAGCAGTTTAGTGTGTGGCAGTTGTGCAGCCCAGACCTCAGGCAGGTCTGCACATAGATTGTCTCTAGCTTTACGGTGACAGAGAAGCTGAAGTGAAGTTGTATGTGATTCACCTAAGAATTCTTGCTTGTAGGCCTGAAGATAGAACCCAGGTAGAGTACTCGCCTGCCACACACAGGCCCCAGGTTTAATCTTTGGCACTGCAGAGAAAAAAGTTTGGGGTTCTTTAGCCTTGCTATGGTAGGTTTTGCTCTTCATCAGAACAATTAATGAAAAATGTATTTCTTTGTAAACTAAGTTGATGGGGTCTATTCTGAAAATTACTGGACACTTAGTTTTATAGAATATTTTAATAAAACCCATGACCACACCAGAAGAAGGCTATGCCCAAGAGCTATCTGCCTTTCTATCTTGTCAGTTTTCCTGGAGAATTCTCAGTAAATATGTTCCCCCTTGCCATCAGGCACTGAGCTGTTGATACTGAGTCCCCGTGAACGTTGTGGCAGGTTTTCCCCTTAGTTTGGAACACTTCAGTGCTTAGTGAGTTTCGGCAGAGAGTGGACCTTAGCTCGAGGCTCAGGCTGGCAGTATGATGGAGTACAATGGGAAGACTGGCCCATTCCCTCCTAAGATTCCCAGGAGTTAATTTTATT